>NW_027041520.1:0-15080 GCF_037179485.1 Ochlerotatus camptorhynchus
AAAATTCTTTTCAAAAAAACGGCACAAAAAGTTTGGTCCTTCTCAAATGTTAGTCTACATAAATTTTGGAAAAACTGAGTATGCAAAAGTGCTTATTTAGTCAAAGTCTACACATCCAGAAAATTTTATTGAAATCTGAGAGGGTGCGCCAGCTTCGATTCGATTTGGCGCGAAATGCGTCAATAATGACTAAAAGGTAAGCATTTTCGAGGGAGACTGGGACTACCCATTATATGAATAAAAATATTACCCATTTATGAGCATTGAATAAAAATATTACCCATTTATGAGCATTTGTTATTCAACAATGAACACTCAAAATTATTATTAATCAAAGATAGTATGAAAATTAATCTATGATTGGTTACGCAAAGTTTATACATCTATCTGATTAAATTTCACATGAAAATTTATACTACGTTCGAATAATGGTGTGAAATACTTTTAGTGTACACCACTGACTTTGGCTTTGCGCTAAACATCATAATATTCGCGTGGAATGCTACTCGTTAAAGGCTTCCAATCAAGTAGATAATAAATTACCAAATGGATTTGATGGCCAACATACGGAGATATGCGAGAAATGAGGTAGGTGCAAAAGAATATTGCAGTGAAATTGCACTAACTTAATAAATTCGTTTTAGTCATACACTAACATCGTCACCAAGTTAGGCATACTCGTTCATCCAATGCCAGCTTCGGAAGCAATGGTCAGTAGCGGAAGCACTAAGAAAAATCCGAGTATTGTCATGATCAGCCGTACCTAGTTCGCAGTTTCGTTTGTCCAGGACAGTTTATGAAAGAGCAGAAGCAGTAAACTGCATCAGTCTTCCATTAATTTCTACCGTTGGTGCCGTTCGGCAATTAGTCCACTCGACATCGATCATTACGGAATATTCGAATGCGAAGAATCTGACCACTTTATACCCTGGACAGACTATGGCTTATATCATGTAATATAGGCT
The DNA here is from genome assembly GCF_037179485.1 of Ochlerotatus camptorhynchus. Classification (NCBI taxonomy): domain Eukaryota; kingdom Metazoa; phylum Arthropoda; class Insecta; order Diptera; family Culicidae; genus Ochlerotatus; species Ochlerotatus camptorhynchus. The sequence continues at coordinate 966 of NW_027041520.1, forward strand.
GTCTTGCAATGAACACTCATGCATCTAGTTTGCACTGGAAATCCTATGACAGACTATGGCTTTCCGGGGTATTAGAATGTTCAACCGTTTGGGCATACCAGTTCCGGCTATGGGGAGGCTTTTATACCACGGTATATGATTCTAGCAGTGGAAGCAACATCAACGGCAGAACATGTCCCGGAATGGCAACAAGTAACGCAGTGAACGTGACAATACCGAGGACAATACACATGATCACTAACCAGACTAGCAGTGGCTTTGGGAGTATACCAAATCATAGCTTCAAACGACCGAACATCCCGCGGCTCAGGATCAGGTTGGTTCGATTGAATTTTTCGATGGTTAACTGAAGATTGATTTTTTAATTATGACCCATTTCAGTAATAACGTTCACCGAGCAAGTAATTCACATGAGCACGAATGTCGGCATCATGCTAACCAAAGGAAAAAGAAAGTAATTTCTAGGACATGATGTTCTTCCGGTTGGTGCAAAAGTGATCGACCTGGTGCGCAACACATGTACGAAGATGCTCAAGTACAATAAATCGCTCGACAATCGGAATCTGCTATTCTCATAAATGTTAAAAAGTTATATTTGTGTAATTAATGTATGCTGATTGTTGAATACTCTAACCATAGGCAAATAATTAGAAAGTTTGCCAAATAGAGCAACACTATACACCGTTTGCATACTTTCAGTTTATACTATTGGATGTATAATCCATTTTTATACTAAGTTTGTATTGTCTCCCTTTATATCGAGCTATGTGTCGGTCGGGAGAGTCGAGATTTAGCGTAGTTTTTATACTATCTAGATTTGAAAACTGTTTGAGTGAATACTTACTACTTGTTTTTGTAGTTGTAATTACTCATAAATGTGTAAAATTTTACTCATTTAATGGGTAGTCCCAGTTTCCCTCGTAAACGCTTACTTTGTAGTCGTTATTGGGTATTTTGCGGCTACCGTGTAGAAATCATTTGCGCCTAAATGTAGATCTGATGTAACTTTCGTATCGATTTCATCGTCCGTGCGTCGTTAGGGTTAGCATATCAACAACTTGAAAAGGAGGACATTTCATTTGTGGTTTGGAGACTAAGGAAGACAATGATTCCTTTTCTTAAGGTTCTACAAAGGGTCAATAATCTGTTTACTTCTTCTTTTTGAAATATTCTTCGATCATCATTTTCTAAATGTATGGGTAAAATTCATTGGAAGTGCACGTCCCCACGCCAAAACTGCTCATAAATATCAACTGGTATGGTGAGGAAAATTTAGCTTTTTCAATGATACTTTTACGATTGCCGGCAAAGCAGTAAAGTCAGGCCAGAGACAAGGCCTATACCAACAGCAGCGTTTGACAGTAGGTAGCATGTCCCGGGCTCAAATCGTTTATTTTGCTGTGCTGCAGCAGCGTTTGACAGTAGGTAGCATGTCCCGGGCTCAAATCGTTTATTTTGCTGTGCTGGGCCTGCTGTCACGGTATAACTTGTTGCCTACGCGCCTGCCACTGGGCTGAGTAAAGTTGAAGTGTACATTACATTACATTACATTACATTACATTACATTACATTACATTACATTACATTACATTACATTACATTACATTACATTACATTACATTACATTACATTACATTACATTACATTACATTACATTACATTACATTACATTACATTACATTACATTACATTACATTACATTACATTACATTACATTACATTACATTACATTACATTACATTACATTACATTACATTACATTACATTACATTACATTACATTACATTACATTACATTACATTACATTACATTACATTACATTACATTACATTACATTACATTACATTACATTACATTACATTACATTACATTACATTACATTACATTACATTACATTACATTACATTACATTACATTACATTACATTACATTACATTACATTACATTACATTACATTACATTACATTACATTACATTACATTACATTACATTACATTACATTACATTACATTACATTACATTACATTACATTACATTACATTACATTACATTACATTACATTACATTACATTACATTACATTACATTACATTACATTACATTACATTACATTACATTACATTACATTACATTACATTACATTACATTACATTACATTACATTACATTACATTACATTACATTACATTACATTACATTACATTACATTACATTACATTACATTACATTACATTACATTACATTACATTACATTACATTACATTACATTACATTACATTACATTACATTACATTACATTACATTACATTACATTACATTACATTACATTACATTACATTACATTACATTACATTACATTACATTACATTACATTACATTACAACAACAACAACAACAACAACAACAACAACAACAACAACAACAATAAAATCATGCGTTGAATCCAAAATGTAATCAAGAAATTCTCAGTAGGATAGTTTTTGAGATATGTATAGCTAAATAACTACAAAAAAGGGTTTGCTAAAATACAAATATCTCCGATTGTAATGAAGTAATATTAATTATTTTAACGTCAAAGTAAAGGCGATGAAATTTGCTTTTGATTATTTCAACACCATTTTCAGTGAGATTAGTGGTACAACCACTTCAAACATTTTTATTTACACTTAGCAGGAATTATTTTTTTCTGGGAAAAATGAAAATTAAAAAAAATATAATAAACAAACTATTAACTAACAACAATACCACTAATCCCACTGATAATTGATGTTCAGTCGATCGAAAGAAAATTTTCTTTTCTTTAATTTGGCGTTAAAATAATTGATAGAGTCTCATTACAACCGGAGATATTTTTATTTTAGTAAACAGATTTTTTTAAAGTAAATTTTAATTTTTTAGCTGTATCTCGAAAACTATCCTACTGAGATTTTTTTGACTACATTTTTGGATTCAGTGCACGATTGGTCAAAGATTCAAGTTCATTTTTTTACTTTTATTTGTAAACTAGTGTTATGCTATCGAGTGGCCAGAAAACATGATTTCCGGAATGACCGTAAAAGTGGTCATAGAACCCTGCGATTTTTTACAAATTGCTCAGTGCTTTGTGTAAAGTGGAGAAATCTCAGCACCATGTTAATTCAAACACCTGGAAGCCATAGAACACCCTTTCTAATATCCAGATTCTTCGTAAAGTCGTCAATTTTTGAACGTATGCCAGGAGCTATGATTTTTTCTATACAAAATGTTCAGAGTCCTTAGCATAATTGATATGGTAGTCACCTTAGACATTAGGATTCCTCTGAAATGTGGTAATTTTCTGAATGTGGTCCTGAGTTACCTGCTGTTCTAATTTTTTGTTCATTTCGCTACATTGAATTATTTCACGGAAATAACACATGTTCGTTGTAGGGTAACACAGAAGAGCTTTGCAGCTTTCTCGTAGTTTAAACTCAATCCATGTAAGTCACCAATTCTATCGGAAAGGGGGACTCTCCCTCTACACAATCATCGTGGTGGTTTACTTGAGTGGTTTTTCATTGTCAAGAAATTCGTGGAAAAAGTAATTGTTAAACGTTTGCGACATTGGCTCTTATGAAAGAAAAGCAGATGTACATGAAGTCTAGCGGACTTTGTCTTATCTTTTCACTCCACCAGCGAGTCGTTGTCTTTTCATGCATAGATTGACAGTATCTTATGGGATTTTCATAGGAGTGGAAGGGTAAGGAAATGTCCACCATGCTTCACGCACAGACTGACGTTTTCGGAGACGAGCCAGCCAACGGCTGAAAGTCTCCTTAATAAAGATAAAAAAAAAAAAAAGACTGACGTTTGCTAATGAGATTTTACCACAAGAGTAAAGAGTTACAGAGTGGCGAAAAAGGTGAATTATAAATTGTCATGGTAAAGCGGCCATTATTTTTTCGACTAGCTCTACGAGGGGGCTTATCAAAGTATTTTTTAACTCGTATTTTCAAGTCGATCAAAAGCCAATCAAGAGAGCTGTTAACCAGTAATATTGCCTGTTTACAGAAGTAATATTTCTTCGTCTCTTCGACCTGGTTGAATTGAATTGCATTCATTTAGGAAATTACGTTAATTTAATGTAATTTACTGCAACCAATATGCAGATTCAATGATTTTTGTATGTTGGAAAATTGTTCATTGTTCTTTTAGTAAGTGAACTTGTGAACGTTATGATTACATCACGAAATATTCTGTTAATGGATGTTAATGTTTGTCTTAAAAATAGTTCATTTTTTTTTTTCTAAAAAGGTTAGAAATAAAACTAGGGTAAATCTTCCAGTTGTTGGTCCTTTAGCCGTTCCTGGTAACTTTTAGGCTGCTAGCTGGAAGTCCCAGACTGGAACCTTAGACATAGTGGTCGAAAAAAGCTTGTTAGGATCGCCTTATGGCTTTTCGATCAACTTTCCCACGTTTTTAGTACAAAGTATATTAATTGAAGTAGATCTTTGTGGTGGGATTTGAGCAAAAATGTTCATTTGGCAGCAGTTGAGGGTTGAATCCTTGGGTATTACAGGTCAAAATTCTTGTGAATGGAACGATGGTCAGCATATTTTCCGCATAAACCGCAAAGTTTTGCTGCTTTTTGTGCATTTAATTCCTAATTTGCGCGGTCGAATTTCGGCAATCGTATCTCGAGCTTGACCAGATATTTTGAAAACGTTTGTTGATCTCTTTTCCTTAGAACAAGGGAACAGTGGTCAGTAGCAACATTTCAAAACTTTTGATAGGGTTTTAGATCTAATTTCCGTCTTACTAAGCACAACCCACGCTTTAACTCTCTTTCTTGAACGGGTTTGAACAAAAAATTAAATTTTTCTATCAAAGATGACTTCTAAATTTATTTCCCTTTCCATAAGCACCGTTAAATTTGATAAAGAGCCACCCATTGTTGAGCTATGTATTTAAATTACATACCCTACCATCTCTATTATTCAGTTAGGGCGGTTTTACCGGTCAATAAAATCTTACTGGATTGAAATTTTCTCTACTTCCATGAGCATAGAGTGCTTATGGATGTGCTTGAAACTCTGGTACCTGTTAACTGTTTCGGGACCGATTCAAAAAATCAGGTCCATGATAAAGAAATAATCTATATAGAGCTGGAATTAGGGCGTAACAGCTTTTGTAAACAATTACTTCTATCGATGATTTCTAGAAAGCCAAGGCTCGCCTACGCAAACCAACATAACTATCGGTTAGGGGAAGTCTTCCACTTGTGGGCGTGCCTTGAATTCCTAGAAATCATCGAGAGAAGTGATTTTTTACAAAAGTTGTTACGCCCTAATTCCAGCTCTATCTAGGAATGTCTTTTTGTGTGCCGTGGAGCGACATGTAAGACACTTCGTGCATATTATAGGAGATCATTTTTTAACTCCCTTTTCTGATTTTTAGAGGATTACTAGAACTTAAAGTAATCCTATGGCAATCAGAAAAGGGAGTTTCTGGTAGCCTTATTTGCTGTTTTGTTTTGATTCTGAGTTTGTTTAATTGTTTATTTGTTTATTTGTATATTGAAAAATTTAACTGACAATTTATTATTGTCTAAAAAATTCGTTTCGTATCGTTTCATTTCGCTTTTCTGTATTCCATCTGCTAAATGTCGTTTGAGCAATAATTTGCACGACGTGTCGGTTTACCGGGAGTCCGCGGTTTTGTTTTTTGAACTTTGACCTGGTTTGTGTTTTATTATGTGCAATGGTTGGCGAGAACGCGTTTTTCAAAATTCAAAAGTATAAAATTTATTACATTGACGGCGTATCCAAAATTCTAACAGCGGCGTATCAAAAATCATCACGGCGGCGAGCCGACTCAAAATCGTCGGTGGCGGTGTGAAAAGTGCTCCCGTAAAAAAGTTTTGGATACCAATTTTGCAAAGGTTAAATATTATTTATTATGACATATTTATGTTTTGAAAAATTATAAATACTGCTGAATTTTTGATTATTTTTAACTGAAATTGGTGATTAAAAGCATTTTATTCCTTAGCAAAAAATATAACTTTGCATGGTTGCTATTAAAAACACTAAAACAGAATGAAAAATATTGTATCCACGATTTCATAACTTGTTCACCCATTCTGTTTTTGTTATACAAATAACTCGGTATCTGTAGACTATGGAACTTTGGCGTCTTCAGAAGAGTTGCTCTTTTTTCAAGATAAACAACTTTTCTCAAGACATCAAGTTTCCACAATATCGTGGTGCAATTTTTGATTGTGGTGCCATATATGCCTAAGAATTTCAAACTATCTGTTTATCTGTTGCCTGTCTGTTAAGTTGAATACTGATTGTTTTGATTTTCAGTTTTTCCGAGAAGACTGCTCAGGCTGTTTACAGAAGTTCGATGAAAAACTTGAGTTCGATGACAGTTTTTATAAGATTATTATATATTTTTTGGCCATTTCCTGTTATTTCGGTGATTATTGTTTATCATGAATCATTGAAAAATGATATCCTACCGATAAGATTGAAATTCTCTTTTTACAATTTTTTTCTTTTTTTTTTTTATTTTAGTCACTTTAACGCTCTTGGGTCATTCGTGACTTGTCCGGGGGTGAGATTTGAACTCGTGACTTTGGCGTGAGAGGTATGGATGCTAACCACTACACCGGGGTCACCCCCATTTACAAATTTCGCTGATTTTACAAAACTTCGTAAACAATCCTTAGCATGCAGCATTTCCACTGTTATTGCATTTTTCTTTTATTACTTAATGACCACAAACATGAAAAATGATTTAACATAGGCTTCCGGTGAAATGGAAGATTTTTTTTTCGCCCCTCCCTAGCTCGAAACCTGGCCCTTGTGATTTAATCATGCATAATGCAATACCAACAAACATGGTACCTGTAAAGTTATTCAGCAATATATGAAAAAATTTAGCAAACGGTGAGTACGACCGCTTAACCACAAAACTGTAGCTCTGGCTGGATGTTTGATTATTGTACCCTCTCTACTTAGTATTCGTTTGTGTGAATGTGCTTTGTCATTTTCAACTTTGATGTTTGTTCCTCTACATTTTCTCCTTGAGCATAAGTTGCATATATTCAACATCTCTGTTACGCTGGAAAAGCATAAAGGAGAAATTATTGTATATAGTTACATCATACAGTTATGGACCTTGGTGTTTGGCACCAATAAAAAATAAAACTTTTGCATTATTTGAGCCAAGGATAAAGGCCACAAAAAAATAGACAACTTATGTTTGTTCTTTAATAAGATCGATAATCATTTGGGTTTTGTGTTGCACATTAATTTGATTGATTAAATTGAATAACATTATTTGCAAAATTAAATAAAGTATATGTGCCAGTTTTAGAACAAGCGCTCCAGTTTTTGGCCACAGCGCCTAAATAAAATTTTAAATAGTCTTTCCTGGTTTTATTTGCGTGGGTATATGGCAACATCTATGTTTTAACATCGATACAATTTTGAAAATAATGAAAAAAATATTAAATTTAATAAAGGGCCAATTAGAGGACCACTAGAGCCAAAAACTTTTAGTAGTGGTCCCCCTGTTGACTATAACAGATACTGGTCTCAGCGATGAGAGATATACACGATATACACGATAAAAGTGGACACTAGACTGATGCAAAATTTGAAATTTTCGCTCCACAGTGCTCAAACGGTTCCAAATTGGACCCTGATTAGCCACCCAAAATTTGAACTCATTTAGTGAGAAACTGACTTGCACGGACAGAAAATTGTTTGTATTGAACCAAAAAAATCTTTAATTGTATTTAAGCAAACAATTCCAGTTGAAATTATATTGCTTTTTGTTGTTTCAATAATACTTATTCATATAAATTCAAAATAGGATTCTTTTTGTTTTAATCAGCCACTTTTCAAATGCAACTATTGTAAAAATAACAATATTCTATTATTAAGCCAACAATAGTTAATTTTAATTAAGCATTTATTTGCTGTGTCCATTCTCTGGGCCATTAAAGCAAAAAAAAAATACCAACCATTCCCTCGTTTTCACCCGAACAAAAATGTAAACAATAACAATACTTACGCGTTCCACGTAAGTATTGTTTTTAATTGTAAATTTCGGGAAATAAGTGCAAGATTTTCGAAAATCTTGAGACTTGAGTTAAGTAAGTATGCTGCAATTCGAGCTGCAGGTAATAAATATAATCAATTTTTCTGTTTTTTTTTCCTTTATTTTTTTCCGTCGATCTTGTTTTCCGTACTGAGTACCAATGCTCCCGACGCCAGGAAGGCAGCTCCCACATCTGGACCCTACATATCGACCCATCAACTCATGAACCGGGGGCAGAAATTCAATTACAATTTCTGCAATTTTGTTTCAAAATGAAAACGAAACATAAAAAAAAATGCCATATTATTTTTACATCAATAAACACATTTTTATTTCTACTGCGTGAATTGTCAGATTGAATCAACAAGAAATCTCTTTTAAAAACAAACATATTTTTGTTGTTAACCCAGCTGCCAAATTTGACAGCTTACGTCAAAACCATGAAAGCTCTTGTAAATTCTAAAAGATTTTCTTTTTGATTTAACAATCCATGGGTTTTTAGAAACAAAAATACTGGATTGTTGAAACAATAATGATTTCTTTTTGCAGCCAAAACAAAATGAATTTCTTATTGATTTTACGTCAAATATTATTACGTTTAAAATATTTTTTTCTGCGTGTGGCACAAACCATTTGAAGTTTATATGGGAATTACTATGGAGAAACCCTAATTTCGGTTCATATCTATCTCAAAATTCACCAGTTCACTCTTCTTTAAAAAATAATAGCTGAGCTTGTTCAAAATTTTCTCAGCTATAACTTTATTCACGACCACTTTTCGATCAAATGTAAGGAACAAAAGTTATTAATGATTCAAGTCACTGATGTCTTATGATTATGCTCAATCAACTGTTCAGCAGGCAACATTAGTGTTTATGGCGCGTAGAATAGAGGACAAAAATCATGGCTACTATGTCACACTGCAGAATACAGTGTTGCCCACAATACAGTTGCTTAATCTTGCCATAAGATTATCAATCTCTTAAACAATTAATAACTATTTAGTTTGAAGTTTGGCTGAAAAACAATTTTCTGCAAAGTTGTAGCTGATAAAAATTCCCATAAGAATAGTAATAGAATTTGTTAACAGTACAATATGTAAAAAGGCTAGAAGACAATGAACAAAAAGTTTTGTTTTCCCATAGTAATTTCCATATAAACTTCAAATGGTTTGTGACAAGTCAGTTTCATATCAAATGAGTTTAAACTTTCGGAGGCTAATCAGGACCCGATTTGAAACCGTATGAACACTGTGGAGTGAAAATTTCAATTTTTGCATCAGTCTAGTGGACACTATCTTTTTTGAACCCTTGTAACTTTAATTATAATAACGATATTTCTAATCTCATTAGATACAAAAATAGTGACATATATTAACTAGCTTTTGCATTAATTTTAGCTTCACGAAATACTTCATTTGATATTTTTTGGATAAAATTAAAAAAAGGGTGACCACTTTTTTCGTGTACAGGTATATGGCATCGTTGACTGGTCTATTCCAAATAGAGATTTCCGACGTTTATCGTACACAGTTCGAAAAAGTAGTGTAAATTTCTGTTCAATGTGATGCACATAAAAGGAGCGTCACATATCATACAAGTTTAAATTATAAATCATGTTAAGTTCTGAGACATTTCATGCGTTGTCGCAAATATTGTATACAAGGGCCCAGTTTAGTAAACAACATTACTTACAAGTTGCTCGTTTGCGTGAAATGAAATTCAAGTTCACACGCATGAATGTTTACATCATATTTAAAATTCAGATTTTTTATCTGTGTACGCACACACTTTGAAATTATTATTTTTACACGAGACGTAATTCAGCTTTGACGTAAATCATGGAACGTAAACAAACATGGCATGTCAAATTAAGCGTCCTTAAATTGAAACATATGCAACTCGACGAAAAGTGCGTTTTATTGAATTGATTTTCTTGTCCTTTTCAACTGATTGTTATGTCAAAAGGGCCGCTTGCATGTGTCGGTCTCAGGGCATTGAAATTTACATGTCTTTCTCGTAGCGTGCATACAACGATGAGTGATGTCGCGCTCACGTAAACGGAAAAGTTTTCATCTGAAAATTTTTCTCTCATAGCGAATTTCCGGATGAAATCAAATCACTGACACCATCGCATATTATTAATCTCTATAGTCAAAAAATTTGATAAAAGTGCACGTTTCCGCCAAATCGTTTGAGTGTCTTCGGCACTTCGGCGCAATTTCAAACCTTTGCTTCATATGGCATACGGTCAGAATACAATATAGCCGGCTCATGTGGTGTAGTGGTATAAGTGACTGCTTTCTAATGGGTCTGGGTTCAATCCCAGCCGACGTCGGTGGGATTTTTCTGAGGCATAAAAATCTCTGGTCACGTCTTCCTTTGAAGGGAACACAGTTCGAAAAAGTAGGGTAAATTTCTGTTCAGTATGATGTACATAAATAGAGCGTCACATATCATCTAAGTTTGCATTATATGTCATGTAAAGTTCTGAGACATTTCATGCAATGTAGCAAATAGGGTACCGTGGACCCCCGCTAATCTGAACGACACCTCATTCATATTAACGGGGTTCATTTTTAATTTGAACTTCTAGTAACCCTATCAGCGTGTTTCTGGTTGCCTTATTTGCTGTTTTATTTTGATTTTGCGTTCCGTTTTGCAATGTTCCATTTCGCTTTACTCCGTTCCATGTGCAAAATGACGTTTAGGCAATTTTTAGTTTGCACGCCGTGCAGATAAGCGGGGTTCAAATTAAAAAGTGTTCAGATTAAAACCGGTCATATTACCGGGGGTGCACGGTATACAAAGCCCATTGTTGTAAACAACATTGTTTACAAGTTGCTCGATTACGTGAAATGAAATACAAGTTCACGTGAATAAATGTTTACATCACTATTAAAATTCAGCATTTTTATCTGTGAAGTAAAGCCGTTGGTCCCAGCTCATGTGTGTTGAATGGGTGCGATATCCTATGCAGGTGTGGAAGCTGCCTTCCTGTACATTCGATTGCCGTCAATGGATGGCAATCGATGTCCATCGGTGATTGGCACTAGATTGCGGAATAGATAACGACGTTAAATAAAAGAATGAAGAAGAAGAATATAATATAGTCGCTATATTTATAGTCCGGCGGATAGAATCTTGGGAAACAATTGAGCTGTCAAATAATGATAATGATGGTGGTCCCGCATCTTACCCCTACAAAGGTTTGAGCAGGACGATTTATCTTTAAGATAACTAAATATGACGTTTTAACCAGGTTAGCAAAAATAAATGAACTGGTTACAGTTACAGATACAAATTCCCTTCAAAGTTTACCGTTGCTTTACAACGATATAATAGTGAAAAATCATAGGTGTTCATCTCTTAATTCGCTGCTTTGTCCACCAAAAGTATTCATAAGCGACAAAGAGTTGTGTCCTATGCACTATCAACCCGGCAATCTGATGCTATTATAATTTTCAGCAATGATCACGGACCCCTGACATTCAGCCAGAAAACTTACTACCAACTCAGGGTATTTTCCAAATAATCTTTAAAGTTGCATTTTATTACTATTAAATCAAATATAGATAAACATTTCAAAAGGTCCTGCAGTGATCGATTCTCTTCATCGACTGTCTCTTTCTTTAATAACTCACCTGCAAAACCTTTCCCTATTGTATTTGACGTTTTGGATGCTACATACACACTTAGAAATTTTTACAGAAATCTGTAAAATTTTACCGAAATCTCAACAGTTGAACGTTCGGTAAACAGTTTCACAGATTTCCTGTACTTTTTCACAAATATCTGTGATTTTTTTCACAGATATCTGTAAAAAATTACAGACAAACTGTAAAACTGTTTACCGAACGTTCAGCTGTTGATATTTCGGTAAAATTTTACAGAAATCTGTGAAATAATCTTAGTGTGTAAGAACTCCCTTAACTCAGAAAAAATCTAAACTAACTAGTACAAAAGTCTCACTAAAATGCTATTCGCCTGGTTGACCCATAGCTAAGAATAAAAAGAGAGAATACGATGTTAGTATAAACTTCGTATAGGACAGTATAAATTGCGTTTTTACATACTTTGTTTAACGGTGAATTATTCGTATCATGTGTTTGATCACTGTCATTTCAATGTTGTTATTGATTGAAAATCAATAAAATCAAATGATATAAAGTTGTTTTTTTTTTTCTAATATTAATAATGTAAAATATTATCGGCCACCGCAAGTCAACAAGGTAGATCTCAACATTTACTATTCAGCGCCCGTCTTGGTGGCAAACAGTTATCTCCGGCTCCTATGACGTCGGAGGTTCTTGCCATGGATTTCGAGTTAGTCTCCCGATACTGCCGATCTCGACATCGTGAAAAAATAAATTTTTCATTTCACTAATCACAAAACCCATACCTTCAAAAGGTGAAGCATGTCATACGCATCAACTTTGATTTAGACGTCATTACTCTAAATCCACTATCCATGCTGCTATTAATTAAGAGCGTCATAATGGACTTTTCAACCACTGTGGTGTGAGATTAAAGCTAATTGGGGACTAACTCTTATTGTAGGGTAATTTGAAGAGATAACTTCCTGGTGTCTTCTGAAAAGTTATTAACAAGATAGATGACCACCTTTTGGAAAAAAAAACTTTGCATACAAAAAGTCACAAGTTTGGTCCCCAGGAAGACCCGGAACATCCGTAAAAGTGGTCATTTCATGAAACTGATCCTAGAGCTCTGTGGTTTTGTAGAAACCACTCATAAACGACTTATTAGAATAAATTCGGAGTTGTGACCGAAATATTACCCTGGGGATCACGTAATGGACCGCTGGAAAATCCGAAACATCCGTAAAAGTGGTCAATTCACGAAAAGTATCCTAGCGCTTAGTGTTTTTTTTCGAAACCACTCATGAACGTCTTATCATAATGAATTCGGAGTTGTGACCGAAATCTGAAACCTGGGGATCACGGTATGGTGGACCAATTTTGCATCCGTCTGGTCATCAAGAAGACCTGGAACATCAGCAAAAGTGGTCAATTCATGAAACTGATCCTGAACTCCGCGTTTTTTAGAAATCACTCATTAACGTCTTATCAGAATACATTCAGAGTTGTGACCGAAATTTGATCCTTGGGGACCACGTGTTGGTTTCAAAATCACTCAAAGACGCCTCATCAGAATTAATTCAGTGTTGTAATCTATACATGAGTAACTGGTAGGTACCAACAAATGAAAAAAAAAATATATTCAATCAAATGAGTGACTCCTTCGACGAGTTGCATATGTTTGGGTTTTAGAACACTTAATTTTACATGACATGTTTGTTTACATTCCATGCTTTACGTCAAAAAAGAATTGCGTGGGTACGTCTTCATTCAAAATTCAAAATTGGGTATATTAATTTTAGCGTGTACGGAGTTAGAAAAATGTGTTAAAAAATTGAGTATCGTGTTTGTTATGTATATATACAGTATGCAAAAAAAGTTTATCCACCCCCCTACCAATTCACATTTTTGTTTTGTTTTTCTGGTGAAAATCAGTTTAACTTTATGAGTGTTCCTCCATGATTTATCAATTTATGTTTATTTATCACATTGCCATTGAAAATACGGCGTTTATATCTTTTCTTGAGATTTCATGTGATAAATTATGAAAAATGGTAAAAAATTACGCAAAAAAAGTTTATCCACCCCCAAACGGATTCTATGATTTAAGTGTGTTTTACAGAGTTTTAGTGTGTATTCTGCAACTTTATCGAATGTAAACATTATGTATATCTGTCATTTAGTGCTCTTGAAGTTTTCGTGCTCAAAATTTCAGTTTTGTGTTCAAAATTGGAAGTTATTTGTTTCAAAATGCCTAAAAAAGATCAAATTTCAATCAGAATCCGAAATTTGATTATTGAACATCACAAAACTGGCAAAAGCTACCGTGATATTGCCGATATTGTCCAGTTTCACAAAGATACGGTCACTAGAATTGTGCAGATGTACAAAAAGCGTGGTTCTATCTCACCAGCTAAGCGATCGGGGCGTCCTTCAAAGACAACTGGCC
>NW_027041521.1:0-53521 GCF_037179485.1 Ochlerotatus camptorhynchus
TTTTTATACTAGAAAACATTATCTTCAGCGTCAAACAGACTCAACGTGGTCGAATTCCCGGTAAAATCAACCTTTCAATCATTTTTGATATTACATTCCAGCTATTTATTCATTGATGATCAACGTCGTCACTAGAAGAATTGACAATAGCATAAATCATTTTCAAAAACTCAATTTTTTTTTCTTCAATGACCTTGTATACATTATATTCACAACATTCTAGTCGAAATTCTAGTACTACACTATGTTGATTCGCTATGAAAGTTTGACAAATAAACTAGGGGTTCATGGATTTTCCTATGTTTCGAGGGGTGCATCGATTAGCTTCGGAGTGAAGATAGTACCAGAGCTGAGCCAAAAAGTTGAGCACGTTTCTTCGGGACCTTCTGGTCGTAGACCCGAGCAAAGTCTGAGATCAAATTGAAATCTAAATTTGATGTTGTGATTTCGCTGATAATGATTACTCAGGTTGTTGTCGTTTTGGTCGTTTTAACGGTTAAAATATCAAAATTGAGAGCAAACATATCTTCCTGTGGCATCACATTGAAAACTATTTCTGCTATCAGTGAGAGCAAACTGAAAACCAAATTTGCTATCCATTTTTCCTGTTGATAACAAAACAAGTATTCAATTTGATGTTATGCTAAGGCGATGAAAACAAACCCGTAACAACATATTTTTAAAGAGCAAATGTACAACAAAATGAAAACAAAATTTGGTATCAAATTTGTCAATGTCTAAACTGAAATCAAATTATGATTTCAGTTTGATGTTGATATCAAAACTTGATTTCAATTTGCTATCATTTTGATGCTGGACTTTGCTCGGGGAGTTACCTCTTTGCTATCTACACAATAACTGGGCAGATAACATGCCAAACTTTTACATTTAACACCCATTTTCAATTGCCTTAAACCAGCAAAATTTTGCTGGATTTTGCCGGATTAAATTGATTAGGTTTGGTAATTGGCTTAGAGAATAAGTAAACTGTGTTATGCATGATGATTATTTATTTAAAAAAAAGCACAGTAGACATTTGATTGCCGTTAAATTTTTTCGTCAGTGAGATCTTGCTTTTTAATTGTCTAATGTAGGCAGAATCTCAGGAACATTTGGGGAAAAGTGTTCGCTGGAATCAAATGGATAATATTTCTCAATTGAATGAATGATAAATTTGAATAAGTTACTTCATTATACCTGGTAAATGAGGCTAGTAATGTGCACGAAGAATTGGTTATAAAGTGCACTTCGATCCATGAAAACAATAAACGCGGGAATATAACGCTTATAACACATCCCTGCAAAATAACCTGCATTGCTGGTTATTCAGTATAATGTATTTTTGCTGGAAGTAGTTCAGCAATCCGTTTTGCTGAAAATCGATTCTGATGTTTGGTGTGTAGCATGCAACACGTCAAACATAACAGATTTTTCGTAACATTTGAAAGCGGCACAAAGGCTTTTGTAAACAAACGTTTTCAATGCCCTTTACACACCGACGAACCGACGTAACAGCTCATTCAAGCAACATTCAAATTCTTGTCCAAGACGCCATATTTAAAATACGTTAAACACCACCGCCATCTACTCATCCGATCGCATCATATCATGAGCAAGGACACGAACCCACGTAGAATTTATATTGCTATGGTTTGCGTCTCACCTCGTTCGACAGATCTGATCGCCCGTTTGAAAGTTCGAATCGCTCGTTTGACAAATCGAATTGTGGACAAACGAAATGCTCCTGTGGCATGTCGGTTCGTCGGTGTTTTACACGCGAATCAAAGTACGCCCACGCAAACCAAACACATCATCGGGTATGGGAAATTACTGAAAAGGGCCTTATAAGATTTGTTTACAACAGATTTTGTGAAGTTATGCCTGAAATAATGTTTTTGCTGCTGAGTTATTAACGAAAGAGAAAGTCGATGAAGAAAATCATTGTGATAGGTCCTACTCGCAAGTGACGCAAGTAATATTTTATGACGTTAGTTCGCATCAACGAGTTGGGAAGAGACCGTGAAAATGATGCCCCGTTTCGCAACTATAGCACGCTGAATGAACCAAGGTTAAGCGAGATCGGTCTGATGGTGGGGGTACGTGGGTACTAATTTTGTGCACTAAGGACGTTAGATGATAAACTGATATTTTTGGTACATATTGTAACCAGTTGGTTACAGTCCTAACGGTCTGTTCACAGATTTCATAACACTAAAAATTCAACGTTTATACTCCCCCTCGCTCTGTATCGCGTAGCAATAAAACATTTCATCAAGCTTAAATTAAATCAAATGATCAATTCAAGAACAACATGTAAAAAGGGCATACAAACTTCAGGTGTTTCATGCTGCTTCTGGCAACATTCACCACCAGGGGCCCCTGGAACTTAGCGCTGGCTCTCAATTTATTGTTGTTTAAGAACTTCCAGTTGGTAATAAAGAGCTTTCATACGGAGACGAACTAGCCCAGGGCTGAAAGTCTCCTTAATAAAGATACAAAAAATAGCTTTCTAAGGGAAAGACGTAAGAGACCATCAATTCTTTATTTAAATGTACAAAAGCAGATTAAAAAATGTCTGATCCTTTAAAATGTACGTTTAAACGTTTGTTTAGTGTTCATATAGGAGATTTGATTGAAATTTTCATATACAAATGCTCATTAACATTCAAAAGCGAATATCTCAATATAACTAACTGGATTCATTATCCAATCTTCAGCAAAGTTGTTACTCATTAACTAAACTACAAGTTTTGAAAATCTGAATCAAATCGAGAATAAGGAACCTTTTTTATGATCGATAGAGTGTAGGAGTGTTAATTTTTCATGTTTTTTTTATCCAAAATCCCCATACAAAATTCAAACTTTGTGGGCCAGTCTACTGTGATGTGATGGTAGTGTGTAAACGTCAAACGCAAGGGACTATGCGGGCAACAGTTAGCGGTACTAACAACTAAAAAACATGTAAATTGACCGTTAAATGCGTGTTCCATGACTACTTCGATGAACAACTGAAAATCGCATTAATTTCGTAAATGAAAGAAAAGCACCTAAGATTTCGTTTGGTTCGTATCTTAGCGATACTATATTTTGGTAAACATACTTTTGTATATAGAAACTCAAGAGCAAATTTTCATTATGTTGTAAGTAACATTCGGTCAATCCGAGAAAAAAAAGTTTTGTTTTGATGACCGAAAAGTTATTCCTATTTCCAATTAAACACATATAATGTCATAGTGATAGCAATGTTCAACATATTTAGCAGGGTTTTAATCATATAAAAGCAAATTGCTAGCTTTCATGCAAAAAATACTGGTTTTTGAAGCAAAAGTTATTATACGTCGTTTGGTGGCCCCTATTGTTACTTAAGTCAAAGTGTATTTACCAGGATATTCGGAAGAATTATCAATTACGTCTCCTTACGTGCAGCCCATTCATCATTTTAGGACCACCGAAACCATCTTAGCAACAAACAGTTCGATTTATTCACTTTAATAATGAGAAAGCGAAACGACGAACGTACACTTTTCACGGGTTTCTCAGCGCTGTTACTTAAGGCAAACGGCATCTTCATAGAAATCGGGTGACTTAAGTAACATCGAAAACTATTTTGATCGGAAGGTAATTGCGTCAAAAAGCAATTTGACTGGTAAATAAATTTAAAAATGGGATGTGATCCTATATTCGGACAGTATATAGTGTAATAGCAGGAGCATCGATTGACACTGTTAACTCGACTTTGTTTACCTTTGTTACTTTTGACGTAATGAAAATTTGCTCTTGATTACTGATAAATTGTCCATAAAATAATTAAAAATACTCCAAAAGAAACACCCAAATAATCCATAAAACCTCAGTGAAAAACTTTAAAAAGGAGTGAATGATCCATAATAACAATCAATATGATCCAAATTTTAAAATGCACCACTAAAATTATAAATAATGAGCATAGAAATTGGACGAATAACACAAAGTCATATTGCTAATGATCCATAAAAGGATAAAAAAATGAACCCTATGCTAAGGAAATTGATCCATATAAAGTAAAGTTTCCGCTCTAAAAAATATAGGAACATTTTTCATGTTTTGGATACATTTTTGGTTTTAATTTGCTCCATAAACCTTGGAAAATTCATTCATTACTTCGTAGCTACTAAGATTTACTGTTCTGCTGGTGTTTTATTAAGTTAGAGAAGCGGACCGACAGGCAAGCGTTTTTTAGAAGATTCTTTTAGACGATTTCTTTTGTAACTTATTGTAGCAGCTTTTTTAAAGTTTCTTTTAGAAGATTTTTTTTTATTTGATTTGTTTTCCGTCTTTAGTACCAATGCTACCGACGCCAGGGAAGCAGCTCCCACACCTGGACCCTACCTATCGACCCATCAACTCATGAACCTTCCCTCCCGAAGGAAGGCGTGTTCAGAGATTTTGTTGCCTCAGCAAATCCCGGCGGCGCCGACTGGGATTGAACTTTTATAAGCTTCTTTTAAAAGCTTGTATTTAGAAGTTTTTTTTAGGGACCTCTTAGACGGTTTATAAGCTTATTCTAGACAGTTGCCCGTCACGCCACTCATTTGACTAAAAAAACACGTGCAGGACAGTACATTTAAGTAGCTACGCAGTAATGGAGCAATTCATCAAGGTTTATGGATCAAAATTAAAATTAAAAACAGTGTTCAACATATGATATATCATAGGCACCGCCGGGATTTGCTGAGGCAACAAAATCACTATTTTATGGAACGTACCTTTATTTTTTACGACGCGATTTTGATTTTCTATGGATAAATTTCGTTAATTTATGCTTCATTGTTGAACATTTTATCGATCATTTGCATTTTAATAATGGGTAATTCGTACAATTTCAAGACTCATTCTTTAAAAAGAAGCAGTATATTTTTTAAATTGTGTTGCTAAACTATACATAAAATATGGATCAATATGCATATGCATTTTAACCAGTAAAGTACCAGGACGAACGAATTTTTTTCAACAAACTCGTTCTCAGAAATGCCTTATCCGATTTTCATAAACTTTGATTTTTATTCAAGGGGAATAGTTGAACTTACTTTTGTCGTATCACCCCCTTAGAACCCTCCTCGTTCTTGGTAGATGTAAATATGACTGTGTTTTTTGTACTTTTTCAACCAGTTTGACCAAATGTTTTAAATTTTCATGCGAATCGGTTGTCTGGTGCAGCAAATGATATCAGATGAAATATGATTAGTAAGACTGAATGTAGATATTTCCATAACGTTTAACTACGATATTATCGGTTCCGGGAGTCCCGGAAATCGGTTCTGTAGGACATTGTAATATCTCAGGCAAAAGTATCTTGTGGCATGTCAAATCATGTCAAATCATGTTACATAGGTATAATCAAGCGAATGAAGATGATTTGAGATGATTTTGGCCAGTTTAGCATCGGTTCCGGAACGCGGATCTGTGAATTCCGGCGAACGGTTTGTTGGAATATAATTGCATTGAGGTTATCATATCATATTATGCTAAAATGACAAGTTATGATCAATGAAATCAGGTTGTAGTGTATCGGATGACATATGGGCACATTGGCATCGGTTCCGGGAAATCCGTGGAACTCGGTTTTATACCCCACAGTAACATTTGCGGTATAATAATAATGTTGCGTATCAAATCATGTTAGCATCATAAGATAAGGTCAATAAATATTATTGGTGATTCCTTTGGCATATGGTCACATTGGTATCGATTCTGGGATTCCGGAATTCCATTTCATAGATTCCGCAATACGATACGGTAAGGTATAATCATATTCATGAAAACCATATCATGTGGTGGTTCCAATCACGACAAAAAAGTAAATATGCCTAATGAAAACAGTTTGAGATGAATCCTGTGACACATGGCCACATTGACATCGGTTCCTGTGATCCTGAAACCTAGTTCTTTAGGCCATAGTCATATTGGAGGCAAATGAATCATACTGCATATCAAATCATAGGATATGGCCATGAACAATTATTTCAGATAATTTCATTGTCATATAGACACTTTTGCATCTGTTTGAATGCCTCTAGTATCTGGTTCCGTCAATCCTGGAATGATATATTCGAAGCTACTATATCGCGTGGTACGTAAAATTATGCATGTTCAACCGAGGTGAATATTATAATGCAAACAAAACATAAATCTGAGGACAGTAGCCACCATCTAGGATCTGACCCTGGTGCTCCGGAATTAATTATAAACTAACGGTCCTAGCTGCCCCGTAACGTGGGTAGATCATCTTTTTGTTGTACGTTACGAGATGTAAGATCTACCACCGATTCCTAGTCTTGACTACTTCAAATTAGGGGAACAAGATTTTTCAGTAATCAAAGGAACACATCTTAGTCCTTTTTTTTAACTCTTTATTTGTTGAAGATGCTAATTTCCAATAACTGACTGAAGTGGTAATTTTTATACGATAGATGAGGAGGAGATGGAAGTATAGAATTGATAGTTCCGAGGGGGCACCCCTCACCATCCCTCTCCAAAGGGGAAGTTTGGTAAAGAGAGATGCTAAAACCGATTTGTACCTTCCTTAAAAGTTGTCCTAGCTCGCTATCTACTCTTCTATATGCAATTATCACACTGCCGTAATCTAAACGGAACTATCAATTCTATTCTTTCATCTCCTCCTCATCTATCGTATAAAAATTACCACTTCAATCAGTTATTTGAAATTAGCATCTTCAACTGTGTAAATCGTTGACTTCACGCAGAAGTAATACAAAACATATAGTCAAAGTCTTTATTTGTTTCAAATTTAAAATAAATTACATTTCATGTTAACCTAGGTGCTCCAGTTACTACAGTAACTTACCAGTCTTAATTGTTATGATATATATATCTAAGTGTTTTTACATTGTTCCTGTCTTGGCAATTCAATATTTTAAACAGGGTTTTTTTTTAACCTGCATAAGAGTTACAATAACAATTGATATCTTAAAACTTAAAACTAAAACTATATCTTATCTAAGTATAAAGGGAATTAATCGTTGCAATTGAGGATTGCAACGATTTTTGCCTGAAATTATTAATTATTTTGTCGGACATTTGTTCTAAAGTCTCAACATTCGAAATTCTATGTACCTCAGTAGTACTGTACCAGGGAGGCAACTTCAAAATCATCTTCAGAACTTTGTTCTGAATCCTTTGAAGTGCTTTTTTCCTTGTAGTGCAACAACTAGACCATATTGGCACAGTGTAAAGCATGGCCGGTCTAAAAACATCTTAGTCCTTGTTACTTTTTATACCTTGTTGATAGTGACAAGACTCGGCTTTGTCTACCGAGGATGATCTTGAAAGAAAAAATGAGTTAGTTTGTCTTCATGTCAAGGAATCCCATTTTGACTGACAAAGGGGCGGTTAGGAGGGTGTTTCAACACTCCGAAGGGTGCACAGCAAAACATAATTTTGATATCACATCAATCCACATTGATCGTGTCAAAAATATGGTGTAATATTACTTGCCAAAAAGAACAAAATTATCATTAATACAGTGCATAAACTGACATTGCGCTGCTGCATTTGTTTATTTTTGTGGCAATAAAAATTACATGAGATTTTCGACATGATTGAAGTGCATCCTCTTGGATGTAATATTAAAACTTATGTTTTGCCTGTCAACGGTAGTCGCCTCTAGAGAAGGAAGTGAACCGCAATTGCACACGTGACAAGCGAGTGTGGGTGGACTCCCTGACCTACGAAGGAGAGAATGCCGCAATAACCGACGATATCCACCTCCTCTGCGATATATCACGACGTCTGATTGGAGCAAGGATGAATCTAAAGATGCCTATGAAAGACGCGACTAGACAGTTGCTTACTGACCCCAATAACCAGCTGAAACGGTGGAATTGTAATATTCACTTGGGCTTGTTATGTTGCACTCCATGGAATATTTCAGCTAGGACCATTAGTTCAAAATTTCTTCCAAGAATCTGGATCAGATTCCGTATGAAGGAATGTGTTCACAATTTCCTGAATGATTGGCATTGTAATATTCACATGGGTTTGCTATGGTAATTTGTTTTTTTTTTTGCGCTCTATGAAATATTTTAGCTTCGGTTATTGGGCTGGAATGATTTCCGGAGAACCTGGATCGCGGATGGTCATACTCCATGGAATATTTTAGCTAGGAACGTTAGTTAACATGACTTCCGGAGCACCAGGACCAGATCCTGGCTGGTGGCTACTGTCCTCAGATTATTTTCATTAGGGGCGATCCATATAATCGTTCATGGCCATATCCTATGATTTGATATGCAGTATGATTCATTTGCCTCAATTTTGACTATGGCCTAAAGAACCGGATTACGTATCGTATTGCGGAATCTATCAAATGGAATCCCGGAATCCCGGAACCAATGCCAATGTGACCATATGTCAAAGGAATCACCACAAATAATCTTTATTGATCTTATCTTATCATGCTAACATGATTTGATACGCAACATTATTATTATACCGCGAATATTACTGTGGGGTATAAAACCGAGTTCCACGGATTTCCCGGAACCGATGCCAATGTGCCCATATGTCATCCGATGCACTACAACCTGATTTCATTGATCATAACTTGTTATTTGGCATAATATGATATCATAACCTCAATGTAATTATATTCCAACAAACCAACACAGACATATTTACATCTACCAAGAACGATGAGGGTTCAAAGGAGGTGGTACCTACGATAAAGGTTAGTTCAACTATTCCCCTTGAATAAAAATCAAAGTTTATGAAAATCAGATGTGGCATTGCTGAGAACGAGTTTGTTGGAAAAAATTCGTTCGTCCTGGTACTTTACGGGTTAAATGGATCATTTGCACTTTTTTAGGGATTTTCTCCGAGTTTTTTTATCGATCATTTGGGTATTTTCAAGTAACGTTTTTTAATTGTTGATGGATCGTTTTATTAAGTGCACACTTATTGCTACCTTAAATTTTTTATAATAAATATTGCTATTCTGTCAGAGACACCTTAACAAATATGGTATTTTGACTTTTTCGAGTAATTTAAAATCGCTGAATTTAACCCCAAATGTGAATGATTTCCCATAAACACATAACAAAGTTTTCGATTATTTTTTGTCCATTTGACGATAAAAAAAAATCGCTTTCGACCGGCGCGGTATTTTTGCAATCATTTTACGTACAATCTTTATTTTAATCTTTGAATTTTTTTATTGTAGGCGAACTGGAGGTAAGACGGATACGGCTATTGTTTTGTAGTCAAAAAATCCAGCATTTTGCAGATAATATAACTATTCTGTTAGTTTTTTTTTTTTTAATAATTCGTTTATTTTTCCAGGCTCATTTGCTGTAGCTTTGCGGAGCCGATATTCATTGTTTAGATAACAAAATTACTTAAAACTAACGTTAGTAAAGCGGGGGCCGATTACTCGCGGCTATCTCGAGGTTAGGGGTAACAAATTGTAACAAATGGATGGCAGGGTAGGGATTGTGAACACAAGGTTTGGAGAGCAATGTGTTCTTGATCTCGAACTAGGCGACACTCTGATGAAAAAGACAAACATGGGGGTACACCGATGGGTAGCTAACAACTTGGGAGAACACAAGATGACACTAACTTCTAAATCCTCAAATCTATCCGCTTTAAAAACACATAAATTAAATTCAAATAGTCAAGGTCTCGGCTCGCCAAGACATCTCTAACGGGTATCGCGGGTTGTTTTCCTCGGGCCCTGAGGGATGTGGATAACTCAGATCTGGCAACACGGTGTAAGGTACACGACCAAACAACATGCTCGATATCGTGATAACCACTGCCACACGCACATAAATTGCTGCCTGAGAGCCCAATTCGATAGAAGTGCGAGTCTAACGAGCAGTGATTGGACATAAGCCTTGATATAACGCGTATAAAGTCGCGGCTCATGTCCAACCCTTTGAACCATGGTTTGTTCGACACCTGTGGGAGAATAGAATGTAACCATCTTCCCAATTCACCATCATTCCATTTTTGTTGCCAACTGATGAGGACTTGCTGGCGAGCAATGGAGAAAAATTCGTTGAAGGCGATTTGTCGCTCAAAAATATCGCCTTCCATAGCGCCCACCTTAGCCAATGAGTCTGCTTTCTCATTACCCGGAATTGAGCAATGAGATGGGACCCAAGCTAAGGTGATAGTATAGGAGCAGTTAGATAAAGCACTCAGTTTAGTTCGTATTTCAGGCAGGAAATACGAGGAGTGCTTCATCGGCCTCATTGAACGAATAGCCTCCAATGAGCTAAGACTATCCGTAAAAATGAAATAATGGTCAGAAGGTAGTGAGGCAATTCGCTCTACTGCGTAAAATATAGCTGCGAGTTCCGCAACGTATACGGAGCATGGTTTCTGCAGTTTATAGGAGGCGCTATGAAATTGATTAAATACACCAAATCCAGTGGAAGCATTTATGGTTGACCCATCTGTGAAAAATCTTTTATCGTTACTTACATGGTGGTACTTGATTGCAAAAATTGAGGGAACAACCATCGACCGATGGTGATCTGGTATTCCATGGATTTCTTGAATCATGGTCAGATCAAAATTTACAGAGGAACTATAGAAGGCTTGAAAGCAATCACGATTGGAGATTAATGAAGAAGGACCAACCTCCAGTGTCATGTACTCATAGTACAAACTCATGAATCTTGTTTGAGGATTTTGGTCGAGCAGCTTCTCAAAGTGTTCTATTACCAAAGGATTCAATACTTCACAACGGATGAGAAACCGGAAAGACAGCTCAGCGAAACGATCTGTCAGTGAGAGAACACCCGCGAGTACTTCGAGGCTCATCGTATGAGCCGAGTGCATACAGCCTAGCGCAATACGAAGGCAACGGTATTGAATCCGTTGCAGCTTAAGAATGTGTGTTTTTGCTGCGGATTGGAAGCAAAAGCTGCCGTACTCTAAAACCAAAAGGATGGTTGTTCGGTACAACCTGATCAGATCTTCCGGGTGTGCTCCCCACCAAGTTCCGGTAATTGTACGAAGAAAATTGATTCTTTGTTGGCATTTTTGTTTCAGATACGCAATATGTTTTCCCCATGTGCTTTTGGAATCGAACCAGACACCTAAATACTTGAAAGATATACTTTGAGTGATTGTTCTACCCTTTAGTTGAAGCTGTAACTGTGCAGGATGATGCTTCCTAGAAAAAACAACCAACTCAGTTTTCTCCGGAGAGAATTCGATACCTAGCTTCATAGCCCAAGTAGACAAATTGTCTAAGGTATCTTGCAATGGTCCTTGCAGGTCCGGTGCACTTGGCCCTATAACGGACACAACGCCGTCATCTGCAAGCTGCCTTAGCGAGCAATTTTCATCAAGACAACCATCAATGTCTTTTACATAAAAATTATAAAGAAGGGGGCTTAAACATGAGCCCTGGGGGAGACCCATGTAACTAATTCGTGAAGTTGTCGAGTTTCCATGAGAAAAGCTCATATATTTCTCAGACAACAAGTTGCTCAAATAGTTGTTCATAGTTGGTGAAAGCCCACTATCGTGGAGTTTATCCGAAAGGACATCGATACAAACAGAATCAAAAGCCCCCTTTAATGTCCAAGAAAACTGCGTATAGGCCAGTTGAATTTCAGTTGAAAGCAACGCAAGACAGTCGCTCGTTCCTTTGCCTCTCCGAAATCCAAATTGCGTATCTGAAAGTAAACCATTCGACTCGACCCATTTGTCTAGACGAAAAAGAATCATTTTCTCCAACAATTTCCGTATACAGGACAGCATCGCGATGGGACGGTACGAGTTATAATCCGACGCGGGTTTACCGGGTTTTCGAATGGCGATAACTCTTACTTGCCTCCAATCATCCGGAACAATGTTCTGCTCCAGAAATTGATTGAATAAGTTCAACAAGCGTCTCTTCGTGACGTCTGGGAGATTTTTGAGCAAGTTGAACTTGATTCTATCCATTCCTGGAGCTGAGTTGTTACATGAGAGGAGAGCAAGTGAGAATTCCACCATCGAAAACGGAGAATCTATTTCGTTACTACCCGACGGACGATCACGAACGTTGGTTTGAACCGACACCGAATCCGGGCATACTTTCCGCGCGAAGCTGAATATCCAACTGTCTGAGTACTCCTTGTCTTCGTTGACCGGTGATGACGCGTTTCGCATTCTCCTGCCGACATTCCAGAGTGTTCTCATGGAAGTCTCTCGCGACAAACCATCGACGAACCGACGCCAGTAACCACGTTTTTTGGCTTTAATCAAGCTCTTAAAAGTTTTCTCGAGGTCGGTGTACCGCTCGAAGTCCCCGACCTTACCGTGTTTGCGGAAGCGTTTAAACGCGGCGGACTTCTCGCTGTTTGCGTCGGTGCAATCCTTATCCCACCACGGAGTGAGAGGTCGTTTGCGAACGGAAACACCCGGAACGCGTTTCGTCTGTGCTTGAAGAGCGCAGTCAACGATAAGTCGCGATAAAAAGGAGTACTCGTCCAGCGGAGGCAACCGATTCAATACCACCGAGAACCGTGGCCGCAAATTTTTGCCAGTCGATATTTTTCGTGAGGTCGTACGCGATGTCAACCGAGCGAGTGGAAGATGAACCATTGGTAATAGAAATTTTGATTGGCAAGTGGTCACTACCGTAGGGATCTTGAATTACTTTCCACGAGCAATCCAACGATAGTGAGCTCGAACTGAGGGAGAGGTCTAATCTACTTTCTCTTGCTGGAGGTTTGGCGACTCGTGTTACTTCCCCAGTGTTTAGAATTGTCATATTGAAGTTATCGCAAAAGTCATATATCAGGGTTGAGCGGTTGTCATCGTACAGTTCCCCCCAGCCTGTACCGTGGGAGTTAAAATCTCCTAAGATCAACCGTGGCTCAGATAAAGCTGAGCAGATATCTGAGAGACATTGGCGAGAAATCGCAGTTCTTGGAGGAAGATATACTGAGGCAATACTGAGGCTTTTACCTCGAATATTTACCTAACATGCGACAACTTCAATGCCTGTCACGGAAGGCAGATCGATTCTATGAAAGGAATGGAGCTTATTAATCCCGAGAAGCACCCCTCCATACGAATATGCTCGATCAAGGTGAATAATGTTAAAATCGTGGAAAGGGAGATCGGTGTCTGAAGAAAGCCATGTTTCACAAAGAGCAAATGCATCACAAAGTGAGTTGTGAACTAAAAATTTGAATGTGTCAAGTTTCGGTATAAGACTTCTACAGTTCCACTGAAGAACAGAGATCATATCCCCGACCTCATTCGGAAAATTATCCATCAAAGGATATGATCGATGCAAGGAAGGACCACCTAGAAGCTAGTTGCTTCAAAAGAGTTTTCACGAATGGAAGCACTAAATTAATAATGTTCCGAGTTAAGTCAGAGACGTTGAATATATTGAAGATGCTCTCCACAATTCCAGAAAACGTGAACATGGCATCATGTTCTTGCTGATTATTCAGCTGTTTTTCTGGCTGAAAAATTGGGATATCTGGGGTTTTAGATGATCCCGGAAGTGGCGGAAAGTCCTTGTTAAAATTACAAGATTTAAATCCCGGTGGTGGGGGTTTCGGTACATTTCCGCTACCTCTTAAATTTGTCAAGGTAGGTTGGGAGTCCATACGAGAGGTCTTACGCGGATTTTGAGTGACGTTTTTTTTTAATCGCTTTCTCGTGTTGCCTTTAAAGACAAAGGGACTACCTTCACCAACCTCTGAGTCAGAGCCCTGATCATCATCTGGCAAAATGGAGTATGTGTTTTTGGTTTTTGGGGTGGTTTGGGAAGATGAAGCGGTGTTTTTTAAGAGTTCTGCAAGTGACCTCTTGGAGCGAGCTTGCAAAGACCGCTTAAGTTTTTCTCCTTCGGGCAATCAACCAAAGCATGCAGAGTATCCTTGCAGTAAACACATTTTGGAGTAGCCCAGCAAGGACCATCTGCATGCAGCTCGCCGCATTGATCGCAGCTCAGTTTGTTGGAGCAGAAGTCAGCGGTGTGACCAAGTTGCTTGCATTTTGAGCAGTTCATTACCCGCGGTACAAACAAGCGTACAGGCAGTCGAACCTTCCCAATTACGACGTAGTCAGGTAGCGCCGATCCTGAAAAGGTCACACGGAACGAGTCTGACAGAGAGCACGTTTTTTTTCGTGCCAATGAGAGACACTGATTGCATTTGGATGCAATCCAGAATCTTCACTTTCGGAAGGGCACGGTTTTTTAAAAATACCGAAGGATTTGGCATGAAGGAAATCTTCGCAAGTTGGACTCGCTTCGGTGACCACTCCTTCGATTTCTACGTCGCAACTGGGGATGTAGACTCGATATTCCATCGTAAAAAGCTCATAGGCAACAATTCGGTTTGCCTGTTTCAGGTCATCAACGGTAACGCGCAGTTTGTTTGGCGTCACCTTAAATATATCGGTTACGGGCGAAAAATGTTTTGTCAGATCCTTCGAAATCCGAGAAATATTCAAAGGTTTTTGTTTGGGCCGGAAAAAAAACAACCCACGGACCTTTTGAGCCGCTTGGGTAAGCTTTATGGCGGGGGGTCGCAGAAATTTTTAAGGGAACGGTTGGAGTAGAGGGAACAGGTGGACGAGGGGGCGATGGTGGAGAAGGGGGGGCAGGGGGTGCAGGAGGCTGTTGTTTAGACATCACCTTTGGGTAAGCTCCAGTGCTCGTTTTGGGGTCCGAAGTAGAGTCCCCTGAGGTATCCATTTTCTCTTCAGTGAGAAGCAGATTTTCGAATGATGGAGATTCAACAGACTCATCATCGGAAATATCTGCTAGCGAAATACCCCTGCCATCATTTGTTTCATCCATTGCGGGGTCTTAAGTACCTCCGCAACAGATTTCGACATAAACAAGAAAAAAAAAATATGCATAAGGAAAACAAAAAAAAAAAATAAAATAATAATAATAAAAAAAAATATATAAGAAAAAATAAACTTATCCAGAAAATAATATTTAATCCAACAAAGCAAAAAAAATGTGCCAGGAAAGTTAATAAACACAAAAGGGAGATTAATCAGACTGCAAAAAAACAGTAAGTGAAAAAAAAGAAAAAAAAATGAAAACTTTTTCAGGAAAAACAAAAAGGTGTCAGAAAAATTAATCAACACTATAAGGATATTAATCAGATTGCAAAAAAAAAAACCGAAGTGAAAAAGAAAAAGAAAAAAATATTAAAACTTTTTCAGGAAAAAACAAAAAGGTGTCAGAAAAAATAATCAACGCTGTACGGAGATTAATCAGGTTGCGGAGAACGGAAGATAACCGTTTGTTATTTAACTCTCCACACAAGCGCACGGAGTGTGGCTGATGACGATGATCTACTGATGTGAGGATGATGGTGATGATCGTTCTATTGTTGCCCTCGAGTGTTTTCAACAAAGCACCGGCTGGTGAACTCGATGACCTTGATGTTGCAGTGGCGTGATGCGATGAAATTTGTTGGCTAAAGATGAACAGCTCATCTGCCGGACTCGGCCGGAAATGACTGCTTCCTTTCTCGAACGGTTGTGCGGCAAATGCAATTCCGCGATGCTCACTACACTTTTGTATACTATAACACCACTCAGTGTGAAAGCGGATTGAAAAAAAACCTCAATAGGGAAAAATACTAGTACTGATAACGGAGTGCAAGCAACACTAGACCGAAACAGTCGAACGTTCGATGTGGAATGATATTCTGTTGGTTAAACTAATGCTTAATGGAAGTACGTATACGGATTTGTGATAACACACACTTTTTTGAAAATCAAAAATGGTCCAAAAAATCACGACTTGTTTTGGTACGGGTGAACGAACAGGTGTTAGGGGTTAGATGAATAGTCTTGAAAATTCAATGTTTCTATATTATAAAAACATTTGAACTTATTGAGTGACTATTGTAGATCATAATGAGGATCAAACAACAAATTGTTCATGTCTGAATATGTCTCGGGTACCCCGGGGGAGGAGGTCAGCAGAACCAGACCCAAAACTCACAATGTGACACATAAAGTCACAATTAAATTCAAGAACTAGACTTAGCGGTGATGGTGGTGTGCTAAAATATAAGTTCAAGGCGTCCACAAAATTCAGCAAATCCTAACATTTACGATTGCTTCTAATGAACTATTGCATTGTCCGTCTTATCCCCATGGTAAACGTTGTATGAAAACCCCTCTAACGCCTGTGTAAAAACAAAATTAGATTACTTATTTCAACAATAAATATACAAGTGAACCAGGAACAGGATCTGAAGCATTTTTTTTAGGAATTGCACTTCGAAATTTAGATCCAACCCACACAAGAGTAATTTACAATTGTGTTTGTTCATATTTTCACATTTGACAGCTCTCGAACCAAGTTGTGTATTCTGAAATTCATTAAATATCGTAAACTAAGAGTGGATGTAATAAAACCTTATAATTCAATAGCTGAGCCGCCAAACAATCAACTGTCCTTCTTACTCCCACTATCCATCTTACCCACAGTTTCCCTATGCATCAATATTGCTAATCCACTGCTCAAGTCATCGTAGAAAGCAAATCAATTTAATCGATTTTTTGATCGACAAATGGAAAAATTTGTCGAGAATTGTACAAAAAATTCCACACGTAGCCCTTATGTGTCCCACACTTAATTTTGCACATACTGTGAAACACATAGATTTTATGTGTGAATCTTATGCTATGGCCATGCCTGAATGCACATACATCATAATAGTTCAATGTTCCACAATATTCTAATTTACCTACTTCAGCTTTACCGACTCTTGATATTACTCCACTAATATATAAGCAAAACTGTCAGAGGGCAGAGCTACACTTGCCATTTTTAATGGTTCTGATTTGGGATTTGATCCTGAACTATTGGTGGTGTACTGCTGCCGTTGTCTTCGTTCGATCTCACTGGGCCACGGATGTTGTTCCATAAAGTTCCATAAAGTTTGAATAAGTTCTGACAGAACTTTCATGTTCCATAAAGTTCAGATAAAGTTCCAACAGAACTATCAAGTTTCATAAAGTTCAAACAAAGTTCCAATAGAACTTTCAAGTTCCATAAAGTAAAAATAAAGTTCAGTCAGAACTTTCTTCCCAAGCAACCAAATTTTCCGCATTTAGCGATAAACCCATTTTCAAGTTCAGTGAAGTGCAAAAAAAGTTCCAACACAACTTTCAGGCTACTTAGAAGCTATAGAAAACACACGAGGAACTTCAGGCTCCAAAATGTTATTATTATTATTATTTAGCTTTATTAAGGAGGCTTTCAGCCTTGGGCTGGTTCGCCTCCAATTCCAAAATGTTCCGATGCGTACTCTTAGCAACTTGAAGTTCAAAAAAAGATCCAAAAAGCATCCCTAATCACTTCTTAGGAACTTCAGACAAGGCTGAAACATGCCACAACAAAGTTCCGAACAAATTCTCAGTGGAACTTCTAAGCAACTTTAAAGTTTCTTAAAAGTTTCCTGCAGAACTTCTTAGTAACTTGAAAGTTTTTAAAAAGGTCCGTCATAGCCCACATGAAGCAATCTGCACAAGTCTTTATTAGTAACAAAATTTAATGTACGTAAATATGAAATGATCAGTGGCTCAAATAAATCATAATTCTTATATTATGCAGTTCATCAATATTCTATCCAAAAATAAAAAAAACAAACGTGCAATTTCTTGGATTCGAACGCGGCATGCGATCTAAAAAAGCTGATCATTGTAATGGAATACCATGCGAGCAAACACTAATTTAAAATTTATCAAGGTGTTGTGTTTCGGCTTCAAGTCAGTCAGCTGGCACTAAAAACTCCAACAGATATCGGAACAACAGCTCACTTTAATATATCTCAGATGACGTAGTGGTTCGTGCTTGGGCTCTCACGTAGAAGGACTTAGTTTACTTCTTCAAACCTTCTTCATACCTGCCTTTAGAAAAAAACTGTCATAAAGATCTGACTTTAGAATTAACTTTCATAAAAGTGAGAACTAAACATAAAATTATTGTAGAAGGCAAAAACCTTTTAAAAATTATTTTCTTAAAGTACCGTTCAGTTTCCGCCAGAAGCTGCTTAGAATTCTCTTCAATTATGGTACCGGAACTTTCAAGTTCTTATAACGACTTAAAATGAGGCTGCTTAGAATTATATAGACCACCTTCAACCAAGCTGCTTAAAATATTTCAAAGTTTAAAACCAAGGTTAAATACACTTTAAATAAATGTGATTGTGTATTTGAAAAATCAAGTGTTTAAACACTTCGATCAGACGTGTGGGCTTTTCTGAGTGTACAAATCGGAGCAATTAAGAGCAAAGCTATTGATATCACCTCATTACCATATATGGCACATAAAATCGAAGTGTGTCACAATCAATTAAAATTGCCCAGAAATGGACCACACCATAACATTCTCACAATAAATGCATGTGTCTCGTAATTTGTGCAAGTTTAAGCACATGGTACCGACAATTAGAGTTTTTAGAGAGACGCTATTCCAAGCATGGGGTTTTTTTACCAAGAATTTTAAAGCCAATCCAAAAGAAGCTGTAGGAAGCTGCAGAAAACGAGCGATGAAAGTTATTTTATTTTATCTCGATATAAAATAGGATCATACTGCATAAGGCGTTCGACACCCTATAACATATTGTTTAAACCTAAAAAAACATGATTGAGCCTAAGTTGAGCGATTCGCGAGGTATGAAATTCGATTTTACTAACACGCTCACTCAATATAAAATATAAAAAAAAAATGAAGCAGCTTTGAATAGCTCTCCAACAAAACCACCAGAAATACTTAGAGAAGACTAATTGGATAGTACTTGTTAAGTTCCTGTTGGAATGTATAAAACCGTAAATATACAATAGTGCGTGCCATTTCTAAACAGACTTTGCTTTTTGTCTAACTGTCTCTATATAGGATCGATGAAATCCCTCCCTTGGGATTGGATTTCGCATTTCAATTCTCCGTATGTTAGATTTGTGTCCAAAGCAATATGCGAGCAATTCCTTTTTCTTATATGCCATGCAGGTATGTTACTCAAGATTCTATTCAGTTATAGAAACTCATAGCATTTCCTAGTGCATTTAATGTGTATAGGGCAACTCAATATAAATTTCAAACTAATAAATTCTTAAATTTAAAATGAAAACAAGATAATTAAAATTGTACCTGAATGATTGGTCTTATAATCCAGGTTTACTACTGTATTCCTTAGCATGAAGAACGTTGTACTTAATATTTCGATGCGTGTATTTTCCTTAGATATCACGAATTCAACGTGAGCCAAAACTAATATTAATGGCAGATATCCATCATAGGTGTACGAAACATTACCACATAATACCAATATTGACACATTTTCAACATTTTAACTTTTCCGTACAGTATTTTTTCACACTTTCGAAGCTTCACCGCAGCTAGCACAATTAATAAATCTTCACATTTTATTTGTATTTTTCATTTACACAGTTTGAAATTGTTGCACTTCGTGTGAATTGATTAAATCGACAGTTGAAGCTGAACTTCTTAGCTTGGAGTGATCTATTTTCTGTTGATGTAATGGAGTTTTATATCGTTTTCATGACAAAGCACGGAATCTTTTTAGTAACACGACTTTTTTTTTAAACGGTGACGCTGTTATTCCGACCGTGAATGAAGATACACTAATAGATAAGAATGTGTTGCAAAAAGGATACAGTTTAGTAGTGTCGCAGGATAACGCGAGAATATATTAGAAAGCGTGAGAGGATTTTGTCGAACGAAAATCGGATGTAAGAGTGAAATTTAGGCTGAACTCTGAATTGAAAAAGGATACTATTATTCTATTCTCAACAACTGGGATGATATCTGCAACAATTTTTTAGTCACATCTAAAACTTTAATCTACACATGGTTTTAAAGTTTACAACTGGTTGATAGCTAGTATTAGGTAAAATTTTACTGAACACAACAAACACCCACTACCAAAATGCTCCGAATATCTTTTGAAAGAGACGAACCATGGGAAACAAGCGTTACGCAGCTCTCTACGCCGAAAAACTTTTAAAAACATTTGTCTTTTACAAGGATTTTTTTTACAATTTTGCTAAGCTATCTTCGCAACAACCTACAAATGCAGAACTTAACTTAACATACATAAAGGCAACTTCGCTGCAATCAATTCATATATAATCGCGTAGAAGATTTTTTTCATTCGAAATGCCATCGGTTTAAACCTCTGCATTGGCACGGTGAGCTGTAATTTTGTCTTACGCTCCGCGGATTCTGCTGCTGAGAGCACTATATTCTTGTGCGCAGAATCCTGCCTAGAATTTCTCCGTTTCTACACTGCTTCCTTTAAGCATCTACATATATAGGATGATGCTGACGAAGCGACACGTCTGAATCGTCTTTTTCTCGCTTTCCGGAGTAGGTGAGCATAAAATGTATGTGCGAAATATTTTTCACTTTTATTATAAATTTGCCAAGATGTGGCGGCATTGGCAGTTGACACGTCCATTATTTATGCATCGTTTCAACTTGCTATACTTTTTTTTCATCTTGGTTCTCATTCACAGATTTGAACCAAAGAACCCACCTACGATGAGAATATTTGTTCGTACGTCACAATAGAAACAGCGGGTTGAAAATGCTTTAATCTTCATTAACTGTATCGAGAGCCAATTGTTCAAAGGATATGAATGCTATCCATCCCGACCTTTTCGATGAGATACAAGCAAAATCGATACAAAGTGCCTTTGGGAGCATACATTCATTTTTGTGAATAAATTAGAAGGGAATAGATAGCTGCTGATGTAATTAGCTATGAATTTGCATAAACATCTCATCGATTCTGATCATCTACGCTGTTAACTTTGTTCTCTTCTCGAAACATAGGTACATTATAGAGCAATACATCACGGATAACGGCAAAGTTAGCGGGCTTAATATAATGTATGTTGAAAGCAACATAACCTGTACACATTCATGCATATCAAAATAAATCAAGAAAGCTTTATAAAATGCTCATTGATGAAATAATTAAACTTAATACTCACATACACACATTATGGGGGATTTTGATAATATTAAACAACACTCTCTTAAGACTTTGTTTTTAATATTTATATGTTAGTATAGAGATTGCTAACATGTGATTGTATCAGTGATTTGTTTTCATCAGGAAAACTTTCCGCTATGATTTTTTTCCTGGTGAAAACATTTTGCGCAGACGTATACGCGACGTAGTGTGCGTACGGTAAACGTCAGCAATCTCTATGTCAAAATTGCAATGGGGACCGAAACGGAACGGAAACAGCAAGTTTGATAGTTATCACAAATGTCAAGATATCTAATTGAAGTCGATCTGATTCTAGCAAGTTTTCTATCCAACAAGCAGGTTTACTCAGATCAGGCTTTTCTGCTGTCGTTGCCGTTCTGCTTCCGCTTCCGCTCTCATTGCGTTCAGGCCTTAAGGGTCTGTTCATAAATTTCGTAAAGCTATAGGGGGACGGAGTGTAGAAATGTGTTACGTATTTGAACCTGGTTTTTGGCATCTGGACTTCGTTTTCACTCATTCTCCTGTATTCGTCAGATTAGTATGGGGTACAGTAATGACCCAATTTTGTCGGCCCCACCACGCATAAGACTTTTATCATTAAGCAATTTCATTACGTCGTAATTCCAAATCATTCTCATGCATCTTCAAGATGGATGTTTGCAATAAAGCCACTGAAAAACTGCATGGGTTTCGTAAAACATTAGAAAAGAGGGCTGACAAAATCGTGGGATGCCTTGGTCCCCTTATCATTCTCAAGAGCTGACATCTACTAAATTGATCTGAAAAAGAACTGACATCACTGATAAGTTCTAAATGTAGTGGCTTGCTTAACGCTTCAGACAAATGCGAGCACATTCCCAACTAAAACCTTATTTGCGAAGAATGTGAAGGTGAGTGTTATGTCTGTTTGTCTGCTGGTTCGTTATGCAGGACTCTCTCGAGCAAAGGATTATACACAAATTAAAACAAAAAATTACTCCGTGGATATCACAAAAATAACTGATTTAGTTATCATTGAAAATATCTTGATAACACATCCTGTGATCGATGCAAATATTTTCAACAAACTCCAAATTATTTTATCGATTTGGTATTAAAGCCTTACGCAGATAACTGAAACATGCTTGGCAGTGTGTTTTTTTTTCTTACCATGCGGGTAATATTTGCAGTTTTAAAGTAGCCTTACATCATTTCATATTATTTCATGATAACAACTGATAACAAAATTAGTCGATGTTGATAACTAAATTAGTAATGCGATAACAACTGAAAACAAAATGATGGAAATTTCCTTAAATTAAGTGATATTTGTTTTGAACAGTATACATAACGAGTTTGTATATCTTCAGAGAAATTCGCAAAACTTCAGGAAAATTCGTAGATCATCAAAAACTTTACAGAATTTCAGAGAGGTTCACAGAACTTCAGAAATGTTGTTAGATCATCAGAGAAATTTGCAAAACATCAGGGAAGCTCAAGAAATATCTTCCGAGAAATTTGCGAAATATCAAGGAACTTCGTAGCACTTCAAGAAAATTTGAAGAACTTCATATATGTTGCGTGTTAAGCTGTTCAATATTTCCAGAACAATGATCGTACTGAAGTTTTGGGTATTTAGGATAATTTCTTAGCATGCTGGCATCTTTTAAGATTGTTTCGAAGATTTTCTTTGAACTCTCAGACAGTCTATTGAAAACTCACTTTGAGTTCATTTTTAGTATTCTCCCAATATTTCAGATGAATTATGCCAGGAATATATTTTTTAGTTCTGCTAAATACTGCTCCTACGGAACTCATTTCGAATTCATTTGTCTTATTACTAAGAAATTTATTTGAATTATTCTCAGAACAGAATTTGTTTATTTATTCGCTTTGGACTTTCTTCTTCCCTTGGAGTGCAACTTACTGTTTCTAAATTATCCTTATAAAATAAATATAGTTCTACTAACACATTCCTTAGAGTTAGCATAGCATATGCAATTGTATAAATCGTGGGTGGTCAACTATCCTCACAAATAACTTAGGTTTCTCCTCGGGAAGCTTCTTTGAAGGGCAGTTAGTTTATAGCAGTTTACCGATCTCTGTAAAAGTTGAGCAAATTTTATTTAAATTCGGAAAGGTTCGCAAAAATTCATTGAAGTCAAAGGAATTTTGTAGAAGATCATGGAACATCATACAAGCTCTACTAGAATTTCGAAAATTTCGGGGGATTCAGGGAGTTTTGTAGACGGGAATATTGTAGAAATTCCAATCTTGGTCAAATTTCAGGGAATTGTAGCTAAAATTTACAAGTTTATACATCTTTGAAAAAAATAATATTTGCAGTGTGTGTAGTTCCAAAACCATTCAAAAGCGTTTAATGGGCCACAAGACCTTTCATTTGGGGCTGATTTTGTCTAAATTGATTGAGTGGTTGCCGAGAAACATGAGCGTATTAATTTTGACACACACACTCCTACTCACAGGGCTACAAATGGTGAGTTGACAACCTAGCTCTGGTCCTCACAAGTTCCTACCTCACACCTCCCCGTGGTGTAGCCTGGGCAATGTTGTCCTTCCGACAATAGCAAAGTGAGGGGGCGCGACGCGAACACTGGCGCGGTAACCATGCACTATGGGGCGGCTCCATACAAAGTGGTGGTCAAAAATATTTTATTGGTTTTTCCGCACTTTTTGATGGTATTATAGTAAGTTAAGCATAAAATTAGTCATATTTTTGTATTTTCATCGCATCCGGAAGGTGTAACTAGTATTAAACCCAGTAATAAACTTGAAAGTTTGTTTTTAATTTTAGGGACAGTTCAAATGCAAATCAAAACTAGAATAAGGTTGCTGTGCATAAGATTAAATAGGAAAGGTGGAGGTGGAAACCCCCCACCCCCCCCCCCCCTTGCCAAGACCTGACCCCTCTCCCATTTTTTTATATATGTGATATAAGAGTATTGTTTTACCAATCAGGTATTTTGATGAAGAATTATTTGTCTATCGAACCTCCCCTCTACTGAAAATATTTTTTCCGTCCAAATCTCGCCTTTAGCATCATAAGGGCGTATCTGCATTGATCGATTTTCTCTTTCGTTAATAACTTGGCCAAACCGAAACCAATCGACGCAATTTTTGGACTGTGGCAAGATGTTATGATCAGTGCTGCGATTTGTCATTTTCATTGAGAAAACTTCAGTGGATATAGACAAAATTCATTTCATCAGCAACACTGACAGAACTGAAAATCAAAATTTCCTTTGTCAAAATCTCACTCTTTTCTTTGTCAGTGACAAAGATTCCCTTGGTGAAAAAACTGTGAATTTGCGCATTCTGTGTCACATTATTGTTCTCCAGGCTGATAATGATGATGATTCGTATTCACTTTGATGGTTCTATGTAACTGTTTTGCTAAATTAATTTGATTTCGGTAGTAATTCATCAAATGAAAAAACTGCACATCGTCGTCACTGATAGTAATATCACTGACAATTGATATTGATTGCTACTGATGGTGACTCTCTGCTGAAATGAGTGACCAGGGTTGTTTTGTTATTATCAGTTTTTAGTGTCGAAATTTTGCAGCACTGGTTATGATCCTTTTCCGTCAGTAAAAAAATCACGTCGATCGGCTTCGATTTGGTCAAGTTATTAACAAAAGAGAAAATCGATGAAGATAAATCGATCAATGCAGTTATGCCGTTATTATACTCAAGGCGAGAAATAAATCATTAAATCTAGTCGAAAGGATTATTTTTTTTACTATGTTTCCATTATTTTTACTGAACACATATCAACATCGTTAACTTAGTTGAACTACATTTTTTATACTGCAGGGATGAATATACTACAAAATAAAACATAATTTTCTTTGACTAATTGTCATAATAAAATTTATTTAATAACTTTCTCTTAAAACTAAATTAAATTCACAAGCAATTCTACTCATTTTCTACATTTTCATCAAGACCAAAATCATCATCCAGTTGTTCAACATCATCCATTAATGCATCTGGATATTCAAGTGATACCTGCTTTCGGATTCTATTACCTAGATTTATTGAACTTATCAAAGGATCAGATGAGTTCATAGCTCGAATAAAGACGTCATGTAGATTATCAACTCGTGACCTTTTCCTAGCATGATGGGTACGACATTTTTTTAGTAGTTTATGTTGGCACTCTGCTGCTTCCTCAGCTAACATGCTAAGAGGAGCAGGTGAATGGATTATTATGCTTCCAGCGTGAGCGAGTACTTTATGCACTGTTGCTGGAATTTTATATCAATCATACAAATTAAGATACCGCCGATATGTTTCCTTACAATAGTCATCAATTTTTTTTAGGATTGATCGGGTCTTGGCAATTGATTACTATTAAAATATTACGAAATCTAATAATAAGCTCTTCGTCGATATCCAAAACTTTGGAAAGTAATTCAGGAGTTGAAAATGCTTTTCGACACACATTTCCTGTTGTACTGGTCCCAGCTCCGCCTGTCCTGGGTTGATCAACTCGTACTCCGAACGCTTCGTACATTTTTTGAGTAACGAGTTTTTTCCGTTCAAGATATTTGGCCTTTAAATCCTTCGTGATCTTCCACGTTTTAATTTCCATCCTATAGGAAAAATGTAATAAACACTCAAAAAATCGCATCCAAGCGTGCAGTGGAGATATGCCGTAATGCAGAGCATCTTCGTTCGAATCGTATCCTGCTTCAAACTTCTGTAAAGTATAAAAAAACATTGTTATTTTTATGGCCCTTAAAATTTGAAAAAAAAAATATTACCTCTATATCACTCATTGCATTCGGAGTAGCTCCACAAATTGGACAGTTGGACATGGAAGAAGTATCAGTTACATAATTAAGAACTTTGCCGTCGATCATACTCATAACGAAAATAAAATCAACCAAAACATATTCACCATTCGATAATTGGATTTTTACTGGAACAAGCTGACTTATTTGATTTTCAATATATCTCTTGGTGTTAAGCACTATCTCTTTTGACTCTTTGATAAATTCCAGCATAATTGGCCTACAGAACCGAATGCTTTGGGGTGTTAAATTATGCCACAAAATGTTTTTCTTGTTGTTCTTATAATAAAGTTGTATAGGAGTAGCTGTCACTAAAAAGACGTCACTGTCATCTTTTTGATTTGGCGTTGATAGCGCTTGGTTGTATTGTGAATAGCCTGTTGAGCCATCCATACCCCAGCTGCTTAAAAGCACTAGCTCTGTGTCATCGTTGATATTCATTTGTTGGACGATTTCCGCATCGATGATTTGAATGATTCTTTCTGTTGTATGATTCATGAGTGCCTGTAATTTGACCTGAAAAGAAAGAAACATTTAAAGTTGGTGTACTGAAAAAATATGTGGATATTTATGTCCACCTGAATTTTTGATGATGACTCTTCGATTGACTCGGCTGAAGGTGAGCATACTTTTTTCATACTCTTAATTACATTGTAGCTCGGAAATCTTGATGGGTTCTTTTTCACTGTTTGCTCATATGCATATTTGGACAAATTGCAGTCTAAAAAATATTCGAACGCCTCTTCAGGTGACATCATTCCATGCGAATCTTTGAGAGTCGTAAACATTTTAAATGCACTTTCTCGATTTTTGAGAACATGGCCAATCAAATTCACCATATTTGAATTCCCATGTCTATACGCAATTTGTCTTGTGAGTAAAAGAGCCCTTTCTATAGTGCCAACATTACCGCCAAATATTTCATCGGTTTTCCTTCGCTTACTTCTATCACTAAGCTAATCAAACTGTTTTTGTGAACGTCCGCGTCCATCATGGCCAGTTGACGTTGAAGGTGTTTCTGCGATGTACTCTGCAAGTTCCAAATGACAATCCTTATTGTATTTCTCGAGGCGCTCTTGTAGGCGGTGAGCCTTTTGCCACGCATTGTAAAAATGTTATGCTACGTACTTCAACTTTTTAAGAAGTTGTTCTTCTTTGGCAAGATCAATATTATATTTTTTCTTGATATATTCAAATGCTTTTGTTGCATTGACTACTTGAGATTCTTTTGGATCAAAAAGTAACACGATGCTCCTATGATCCATTTTATCACAAACAATTGTTTTCAGATTTTCGATTAAACTACTGCACAATATTGTTGTTAGCACACACACGTTGTTAGCGTTAAAGCCGAAAACAAACTCATGATTTGAAAATATTGTCCTCGTCTTCTAAATGCAAGTAGGTAACATCAATAATAGTTTTACCTAAGTTTAGTGGGTAGAAATTGTAAAATGGCACTCGAACAGGTAATTTCCTTTTGGTAGTGGTCTTTCTTTTTCCGTTGGTTATTATGTATTGAAAATATCAAAAGGTTATCGTGAAAACATTGAAAACTTTTTAGTCCAGTTGGGTAGATACGGTTTCTATATGTAATGATAATTTTCGGTCTGTTTTTACCCATTTTTAACAACAATAATAATTAAGTGTGTAACATTTTTAAGACCAAATTTGACATTTAACAGTTCCACTTTTCAACCAGTGTTTAATTTGTACGATTTTTTTGGTTAATGCTCGTATAATCGATATATGTAATTAACAAAAAAAAAACATTTAAAAATCATTTTTACGACTTTGTGCCAAAATGACGCTCATACGCAGCTATACGCAGCTGGATCCTTGTTCCGCAGATAGTATAGACCCTAAACTAAAACGTAGTGGTGGTCTCTTGAGACTGCTCGGCCCTGCTCGTTAGATATAGTCCAACTTAGGCAAAAAAACATTTTTTTTCAATAATTGCCCATTTTTAACCAATTTTAATTAACCGTGTAACCTTATCAACATACCCATTTTAAAGTATGTATTAAATTCAATGTTTAGACCGTTATTCGCTGAGAAAATTTCATTTGTTTCAAATGCATTTTTTCTACAATTTTCAAAATTTTCCTAAGTCTGATGTCTGTGGCGCAATGAGTTTTCATCACAGAGGGCTGAAATTTTGGGCATCTAGGTTTGAACTATCTGGCTATCAAATGGTTTACAAGATTCGTCATTCAAAGCAAGTCAATTTTTCGATTTTTGGCCACCACTTCCCCATAGTGCCATGGTACTGTGATAGAGGAAATGCTTCGTCAACCCGCATGAGTGCCGACCGGCACATTAGGATCACGGCATGGAATAATGGACACGATACGGCACAATGGATTGGATACCACGTTACAGGGCTGACAGTCGTGCTATTCTGCTCCCTGAGTAAAGAAATGGCGAGTAAGCTAATAGTGCGGTTGCCCCCGTCACGGTAAAACCTTGATAGGCCTCCGAATACGTTCAAAACTCGTCACCAATTGGTGGTTGGTGAGTAGTAGGCTCCAAAGTAACATTCCTGACTTACGCCGATCTGGCTCTGAACACGGCCCCCATGAAGGACCGTGTCAACCCTAGAATGGCCATCCTGCTTGCAAAGATAACCATGGGATCACGATACGAGACTACATACAATGAGTGGTAATAGCGGAC
Source organism: Ochlerotatus camptorhynchus (assembly GCF_037179485.1). Taxonomy (NCBI): domain Eukaryota; kingdom Metazoa; phylum Arthropoda; class Insecta; order Diptera; family Culicidae; genus Ochlerotatus; species Ochlerotatus camptorhynchus. The sequence continues at coordinate 28,495 of NW_027041521.1, forward strand.
TGTATGGGGGAGCTCATCAGAATGGAGAAAATCGGAGAAAAAAACAAAAATTAAGATAAAGAAAAAAAAATGAGGCGCCAGACAGTGAAAACGGAGGAGCGAACGTGTTGCAAGGAGCGGGATATTACAGAGATCACCAGTGCCGAACCTAGGGGCCACTGCGAGTTCCAGCAGCAGCAGTAAGTCCCAAGGAGAGCAGCCAGGCGTTGGGCTAAGCCAGATATTCACACCGATACCCAGCAGTAGCAAATCTCAAGAACTGCAGCTTGGGAGAACCAAAATGACTGACAGTAACAGATGAGACTGGAAGACGTGGAAATGCTGGTGGCCGAGGCGATAGATACGATTGGTAACTGGATGCAAGGAGCGTAGCTGCAGATAGCCCACCACAAAACAGAAGTGATGTTGGTCAGTAACAGTAAAGCAGTGCAGCGGACAGAAATCAGCGTTGGAGAGCACACCATTGTTTTCGAAACTTCGAGTGGGGCTGAAGTATCTGGGAGTGATGATCGACGACCGGCTAAACTTTAACAGCCACAACGAATATGCGTGAGAGCAGGCGGCGAAGGTCATCAACGCAATAGCCAGAATCATGCCGACCAATTCTGGTCCAAGCAGCAGCAAGAGGCGTCTTCTGGCTAGTGTTTTCTCATCGATACTAAGGTACGGAGGTCCAGAATGGATTGAAGCGCTGAAAACGAAGCAAAACCAAAGAAAATTGACCATTACGCTCCGGCACATGGCCATGCGAGTCGTGAGTGCGTACAGAACCATTTCGATGGAGGCAGTATGCGTTATCGCCGATATTATCCCTATCGGCATCACCCTGGTCGAGCCAGCTAGCACTGAGAGTATCAGAAGTGCATGAGCACAGCCACCCCCCGAAGTAGTCGCTTCACAGTAGTCCCGGGGGATCCAGGTGGCGGAAAGAGTAATGAATGGCTTTTAGTGGAGCTGCACTAGGCAACTAGTGGAAACCGAGGTGGATACTACACCGTGCCAACTTCACTACAGGCCTGGCTTCTTGAAGCTTTCCTAAACCTTACTATATAAAAAACATACTCACACACAAACACATACACACATGGACGAGGGTCAGTTCCCTGATAGGTGGAAGGTACAAAAGCTTGTGCTGTTGCCGAAGCCCGGAAAACCACCGGGGGATCCTGCATTGTATATGCCAATTTGCTTGCTGGATACTGTCGGAAAGCTCTTGGAGAGGATCATCCTGAACAGGCTGACGAAATGCACGGAGAGTGAACACGGATTGTCGGAGAGGCAGTTTGGATTCCAGAAAGGGAGATCGACGGTGGATGCAATTCGGACAGTGATTGACAGAGCCGAGAAAGCATCCAAACAGAAGCGGAGAGGAAATCGATACTGCGCCGTCATTGCGATTGATGTGAAGAATACATTCAATAGCGCCAGCTGGGAGACCATCGCCAAGGTGCTCCATAGAATGAGGGTTCCAGACTACCTCTGCAGGATTCTAAGTAATTACTTCCAGAACCGGGTCCTGGTCTACGTGATAGACACGGGGCAGAAATCGCTTAGAATCACGGCGGGAGTTCCACAAGGTTCCATTCTAGGTCCCACACTGTGGAACGGAATGTACAATGGCGTGCTGACGCTCAAGCTGCCCAAAGGAGTTGAGATCGTTGGCTTTGCGGACGATGTCGTCTTGACGGTAACCGGTGAGACTCTGGAAGAAATGGAAATGCTGGCGGCCGAGGTGATAGATACGATTGTTAACTGGATGCAAGGAGCGAAGCTGCAGATAGCCCACCACAAAACAGAAGTGATGTTGGTCAGTAACTGCAAAGCAGTGCAACGGACAGAAATCGCCGTTGAAGAGCACACCATTGTTTCGAAGCGCGTGCTTAAGTATCTGGGAGTGATGATCGACGACCGGCTAAACTTTAATAGCCACATCGAATATGCTTGCGAGGAGGCGGTGAAGGTCATCAACGCAATAGCTAGAATCATGCCGAACAATTCTGGTCCAATCAGCAGCAAGAGGCGCCTTCTGGCTAGTGTGTCCTGATCGATACTAAGGTACGGAGGTCCAGCCTGGATTGAAGCGCTGAAAACGAAGCAGAACCAAAGGAAATTGAGCATTACGCTCCGGCTCATGGCCATGCGAGTCGTGAGTGCGTACAGAACCATTTCGATGGAGGCAGTATGCGTTATCGCCGGTACGATCCCAATCAGCATCACCTTGGCGGAGGACTACGAGTGCTATATGACGAGAGAAACCATAGGAGTACGAAAAATTGTGAGAACGGAGTCGATGGCTAAGTGGCAGCAGGAGTGGGATGCAGCAGAGAACGGTAGATGGGCACACAGGCTAATACCGACTCTTTCGACCTGGGTGAACAGGAAGCATGGACAAGTCAACTTCCACTTGACGCAGTTCCTGTCTGGTCATGGCTGCTTCAGGAAGTACCTGCATCGGTTCGGACACACAACGTCACCCTTCTGTCCGGAGTGTGGGAATGTGGAAGAATCACCAGAGCACGTGGTCTTCGAATGTCCTAGATTTGATGATGTGCGAGAGGATATGCTCGCCCTTAGCACGGAGAATGTCGTTGACGAAATGTGTCCAGAGGAGGGCACCTTTAACGCCGTCAGCAGATCATGTCAGCGCTGCAGCGAAAATGGCGAGAAGACCAATTAGAAAGTAGTAATGTGCTCACACAAGTGCGAACTGAAAGCCGAAGCCGGGAGAACTCTCCGTCAAGTAGGCTGAATCCACCACCGGGGATAACCGTGTAGAACGTGACGCTGGGAGCTTTTTTTTTTTTTTTTTTTTTTTTTTTTTTTTTTTTTTTTTATTATAGTCACTTTAACACTCTTGGGTCATTCGTGACTTGTCCGGGGGTGAGATTTGAACTCGTGACTTTGGCGTGAGAGGTATGGATGTTAACCACTACGCCGGGGTCGCCCCCAACGCTGGGAGCTAAATGGCTCACAAATTGGAGAGACGATCAGCGAACTTGAAGCGCCAATTAGCTGAGGTAAAGTGAGGTGCGTAATGCACGGCCCCCTCCGAAGTAATACGGCAAGTAGTCCTGGGGGAAAAGGGGAAGGCGTCCACCGTGTCACCGCCCAGTCGTCAAGCGGTGGCACAATGGCCTTTTTGAAGGTTTCCTCCTTGCCAAAAAAAAAAAACAAAACACACACACACACACACACTCACACACACACACACACACACACACACACACACACACACACACACACACACACACACACACACACACACACACACACACACACACACACACACACACACACACACACACACACACACACACACACACACACACAGGAAGACAACAAGGAGGAAGGCTGGCGTACCGTCGAGAAGCCGAAGGAGAAGTGGAAAAAACGTAAGGAAAAAGAAGTGAAGAAGAAAGCTGAACAGAAGAAGGAGATACCCAGGACTCGTCGGGAGTGCAGTAAGGGCGATGCTCTGATCGTCGAAGCTAAGGACAAAACGTCGTATGCAGCACTCCTCTGGAAGGTTCGAGAGGATCCGGGGTTGAAGCAACTAGGAGAGAACGTAGTGAAAACCAGGCGCACCCAGAAAAGCGAGATGCTCTTTGAGTTGAAGAAGGATCCTGCTATCAAGAGCTCAGCCTTCAAGGAGCTCGTCGAAAATTCTTCTGGCGAAGGGGCGAGCGTAAGAGCTCTATCCCAGGAGACAGTGGTCGAGTGCAGGGACCTGGACGAGATCACCACAGAAGAGGAGCTAAGAAGTACGTTGAGAGTGCACTGCGATCTGGGAGATGTCCCGATGTCAATCCGGGTGAGGAAGGCGTACGGCGGCATGCAAACGGCGGTTATACGGCTTTCGACAGTTGCAGCGAATAAGCGTTGGAGAAAGGCAAGGTCAAGGTTGGCTGGTCATTGTGCTCGCTGAAAGCCACTCTTCGGGTTACCAAGCAACTGGAGCGATGCTTCAAGTGCATGGATTCGGTCACCAGGCCAGGAACTGCAATGGCCCTGACAGATCTGATCTGTGCAGGAAATGCTCTGCAAAAAAGAGGACGGTAACGATCATACGACGGGAGGCTTCAAATGCCTAGCATAAAAAAGGCGATGGCAGGCAAACAGTAATGGAGGTAGCCCAAATAAACCTCAATCATTGCGACATTGCTCAGCAACTGTTGTGGCAGTCGACAACAGAAACATTGTGCGACGTTGCAATCATTGCGGAACCGTATCGAGTCCCTCCCGATAACGGTAACTGGCCGGCGGATAGAGCTGGGATGGCTGCTATACAAGTTATGGGCAGATACGAAGGTTTCGTGATCGCCAAAATCAATGGAATCTTCATGTGTAGTTGTTACGCACCCCCCAGATGGACGATGGAGAAGCTCCATGAGATGCTGGATGGACTTACCGAAGAGCTGATCGGACGACGACCGGTAGTCATCGGAGGAGACTTCAATGCTTGGGCAGTTGAGTGGGGATGCAGATGTTCCAATGCAAGAGGGCACAGTCTGCTGGAAGCTCTGGCAAAACTGGAAGTTATGCTGGCCAATAAAGGCACCAGCAGCACTTTTCGCAGAGATGACCGGGAATCCATTATCGACGTTACTTTCTGCAGTCCGTCGCTGATGGCAAACATGGATTGAAGAGTGTGCGAAGGATATACCCATAGCGACCATCAGGCGATACGATATAACATCGGCCAACGGAATACTGTGGCAGTACGGAGGACGAGAACTTGTGACCAGAAGTGGAAGACGAAGGCTTTCGACAAGGATCTGTTAGTTGAGGCACTTCGTTTGGACAGGAGTCCCGCAGATCTAAACGCGGACGAGCTGACAGAAACGTTAGTGAGAGCATGTGACACGACCATGCCGAGGAAACTGGAGCCGAATAACAGACGGCGTCCAGTCTACTGGTGGAACGAGGCACTTAGCACTCTCCGTGATAGTTGTCTCAGAGCCAGAAGGCGTGTTCAGAGAGCAAGAACGGAAGCAGACAGAGAGGAACGAAGAGAAGTGTTTCGAGCGGCCAGGGCCGCTTTTAAACGAGAGATAAAGCAGAGCAAGTCGAACTGTTTTCAGGAGATGTGTCGAGACGCTGATGCCAACCCCTGGGGCGACGCATACCGAGTCGTGATGGCGAAGATCAGAGGTCCAACGATGCCCGCTGAAATTTGCCCAGAGAAGCTGAAGTCATCGTGGAAGGACTTTTCCCAAAGCACGACCCAACAACCTGGCCACCTACACCGTACGGAGAAGGAGAGGGAGATAACGTCGAAGTCACCAACGAGGAACTCGTAGCAGTGGCAAAAGGATTGAAGGTGAAGAAAGCTCCCGGTTCGGATGGAATCCCCAACGTAGCGTTGAAAGCGGCGATCCAGTCATCCCCGGACATATTCAGGATGGTGCTGCAGAAATGCCTGAACGAGGGTCGCTTCCCTGACAGGTGGAAGATACAGAAGCTAGTGTTGCTTCTGAAACCAGGAAAACCACCGGGGAACCAGCATCGTACAGGCCTATATGCCTGCTGGATACACTCGGAAAACTCTTGGAGAGGATCATCCTAAACAGGCTGACGAAATACACGGATAGTGAGCACGGATTGTCGGAGAGGCAGTTCGGATTCCGGAGAGGGAGATCAACGGTTGATGCAATTTGGGGACAGTGGTCGAGAGAGCTGAGAAGGCGTCCAAACAGAAGTGGAGATGAGATCGATATTGCACCGTGATAACGATCGACGTCAAGAATGCGTTCAACAGCGCCAGCTGGGAGGCCATCGCCGAAGCACTGCATAGAATGAGGGTCCCTGACTACTTGTGCAGGATCCTGAGGAGTTATTTTCAGAACCGGGTTCTGGTCTACGAGACAGACATGGGACAGAGATCGATTAGAATCACAGCGGGAGTTCCACAAGGCTCCATCCTTGGTCCAACACTCTGGAACGGGATGTACAACGGCGTGCTAACGCTGAAACTGCCCAAAGGAGTTGAGATCGTTGGCTTTGCAGACGACGTCGTCTTGACGGTAACAGGTGAGACGCTGGAAGTCGTGGAAGTGTTGTCAACCGAGGCGATTGACATGATTGGTAACTGGATGCAAGGAGCGAAGCTGCAGATAGCCCACCACAAAACGGAAGTGTTATTGGTCAGTAACTGTAAACCGGTACAGCGGGCAGAAATCACCGTCGGGGAGCACACCATAGCCTCGAAGCGTGTGTTAAAATACCTGGGAGTGATGATCGATGACCGGCTAAACTTCAACAGCCACGTCGAATATGCCTGTGAGAAGGCTTCGAATGCCATCAACGCGATAGCTAGAATCATGCCGAGCAACTCTGGTCCCAGCAGTAGCAAGAAGCGTTTTCTGGCCAGCGTGTCATCATCGATACTGAGATATGGAGGTCCAGCCTGGGTTCCAGCGCTGGAAACGATGCAGAACCAAAGGAAACTGAACAGTACGTTCCGGCTCATGGCCATGCGAGTCGTTAGTGCGTACAGAACTATCTCGTCGGAAGCAGTATGCGTTTTCGCCGGTATGATCCCTATCGGCATCACCCTGGTGGAGGACAGCGAGTGCTACAGGTGGAGAGAAGCCGGAAGAGTACGGAAAGTTGTGAGAGTGGAGTCATTGGCTAAGTGGCAACAGGAGTGGAACACGACGGAGAACGGTAGATGGACACATAGACTAATACTGATTCTTTCGACCTGGGTGAACAGAAAACACGAGGACTCGATTTCCACCTAACGCAGTTCCTGTCTGGCCACGGCTGCCTCAGGAAATAACTGCATCGGTTCGGACACGCAGCGTCACCCCTCTGTCCGGAGTGTGGCAACGTCAATGAAACGCCGGAGCATGTGGTCTTCGACTGACCAAGGTTCGAGGCAGTGCGAACGGAGATGCCCGTCCTTAATGTGGAGAATGTCATCGTTGAAATGTGTCGCGAGGAGGGCACTTTGAATGCCGTCAGCAGGGCAGTCACGCAGATTATGACGGAGCTGAAGTGTAAATGGAGAGAAAAGCAGCGATCTAGCAACGCCAGCTAGCGCTGAGAGTACGACAAGTGCATGAGCACAGCCACCCCCCGAAGTAGTCGCTTCACAGTGGTCCCGGGGGGATCCAGGCAGAGGAGAGAGTAAGCAATGGGTTTTAGTGGAGCTGCACTAGGCAACTAGTGGATACCACACCGTGCCAACTTAACTACAGGCCAGGCTTCATAAAGCTTTCCTAAACCTTACTATAAAAAAAATAAAAAAATAAACACGCACACACACACACACACACACACACACACACACACACACACACACACACACACACACACACACACACACACACACACACACACATTTTCCTATTTTGCCATTTTTTATCACCTAAGAAACGCTTTCGGTACAACAACATTAGCACCCAAGAATAAAAACCGCGTTTCTTCGGTGGCAAAACCGCTGCAGACAGCGAATCGAAAGAAGCGAACGCAACGTCGATTCGCCTTGTTGGTTTGAGCGCTTCCGTAAGCCGTCATGCATTTAAAACGCTGCGAATTTTTCGCCGCGAATTATTCGCTGGCGCCGCGTTTAAAACGCGCCACTTTGGAGGGACCTCCAATCCCTTGCAGTGATGAGGCCTCGGAGTTTACGCGAGTGATGCGCCTCATAGTATATTCAGACTACAGAGTTATAACGGTTGTAAAATAATTGCAAAACAGAAATCACAATCAAGATAGCGCTATAACATGTTATAACTCAGTAGTGTGAACAAAGCATTACCCTTGGCTTTGGACGTCGAAAAGAAGTTGTTCGAATTGCTCAAATCAACGTTTCAGCTGGTGAGTGAGGTCGGTAAGTAACTGTCAGAGAGTATTTTAAGTTGATTCACTGAAGAGTTTACAAATGGCCGCCATGATGGCTGATATGCCCTATCACTTCAAGTTTTCCAGAGCATAAATCTCGAACATTGTTGCAAAAACGCTCAGTTAATTGGAACTTCTTGTTTGCTGCACTGCAACAAACGCGGACTAACAGTTTCGTTGTTGTATGTTTTGTGAGAGTGGATATTTGTGGGTTTGAAATTTCCAAGTAATATTGCGATCAATCACAAATAAGGTTGCCACAGTAATTCACCATAAAGAATACTTTCATCTCGTTTACGTAGTCATTATAATTGCATTTTAGAGATACCCGAAGTCAATTAAGTAAAATGGTTCTACATCGGTCAATTCAAAGGATACATACGAAATTTTTTTTTTTACCAATTTGCTTGAATTTAGCTGAGCTACAACTTTGTCGGAAAATATAAATCCTTATATCTAAAAATAGACAAGTTAATTTTATTATTTTAATAATAAAAAGGACCACCCTAAAATTAATTTACACCAAAAAAAAGGCCTAATTACAAGAAAAAACATTGTAGAAGACATTTTTCTGGAATTTTTAAATTTCTGGCTCTAAATGCATGATTCAGGACTGTTAAATTCCCATTCTGGCCCGCTGTGCTCTCCGATTCATGCGGAATAGGTTGCGGAAAGGTATTTATGGAGCTCATTTATTTTTACCAATAAAATATGTGTATAAAACTTCATGATTTTTAATGATCAAGCTGATATCTTTCCTTACAAACTACGTGGTCACTCCGGAACATCTAAAACAGAGCCCGACAAGTCTGTGTTTGGTAAAAAAAAAAAGTAGAAGGGTCTGTGCCAAGAGGCACGAACAGAAGCTTGACGTAGGACCGCTAGTGGACGGAACAAATGTGAAGAGCATTTAGCATTGATCAATCATCAATTATCTTAGCTCTTTCCGTTTTTAATTTGTAAGCGTACCAAATTTGTAGTATTTTTTTTTCAAAGAGAAAGTTGATGAAGAGAATCAACTAAAATCACTTGCACCCCTGCTTCCAAGTTTGGTTGCAAGATTACAACTCTGGAGAGCATTTTGTGTGGTAATTGGGAGTCTGCGGTCCTGAATATGGACAAACAGGCACAGATAAATTATATTCCAATTCTTCACTGTTATAAGCGTTTTATTGTAGACGACATCCTTGGCCGCTTACGCTTAGCGTGTTCATAGTAAGTCGTTTAAATTGTTCGAAAAAGTCGTTTAAATTGTTTGAAGCATCACATTTCCATGGTAGCCAGTACTTTTTTACTTTAGCAACAGTTGTTTGAATTTCACTAGTACGACGTGTATATCGATTTGAAAAATATGTAGTTTGGATTTATTTGTTTGTTTTAAAAGAACCTAAATGAAGGGTTTTGAAAAAAAACAGGCCATTTAGGTAGATCAATGTAGGGAAAAATAATTCCAGGCAATTTGACTGATCCCGTATATATATATACAGAAACAGACGGGGCTTCGGATTCCAGTAAGCTGTGTAAATTTATATAGAATAAAATATAATTTCACTTCAATTAAAAATAGATGAAACTAACGAAAAGTCGATTGAAGTTTTATGTGTTCAAATATGAATAAATATTTAGAAAATTTTGATTACAGTTCAATTTCAATAAATCGCCATTCCACGAGTCTGGTAACGGACCTACGTCTGTGCGATGGGAAGGTGCGTAAAATTGCCAACTATGGAACAGATGATTTGTCATCTAAAAGCCAGCAGATATTTCACCAATTTTGATATAAAACAAGCATTTCACCAATTATTACTGCATGAAGAGTGCCGTTATATAACTACTTTCATTTCTCCGCCAGGTTTAATGCGTTACAAACGGCTAGAATTTAGTTTATCAGCTGCTCCTGAACTCATTCAAAGATGTATGGAGACAATATTAGTGAATTTACCATGGTTGATCGTTTCATTGATCACCTTGAAATTAGGAAAAATTCAGTAAGGAAACGTTTAGCAGAAAGAAATGAGTTTTTGAAGGATGCTAAAACAATTGAATGCGTGGAGGAGATATATTTTCTTGGTTATCATTTGTCGGCAAACGGAGCGAGGGTTTCTAGAGAAAAGTTAGAAGCTATTAATCAATTTCGTCAACCACGTTCAGCAGAAGAAGTACGGAGCTTCTTAGGAAAATTACTTTTGTCAGTCGGTACATTCTTCATTTATCGACCATCGCAAGTCCTCTCTATAATCTAACAAATAATGGAGCAATTTTCAATTGGATTTCAACTCACCAAAAGTCATCATTAGAAAGAAACGATACTTTAGCATATTTTGATCCCGATCTCGAAACGTTTATAGTAGCAGATGCAAGCCCAGTCGGTCTCGGTGCTGTTTTGTATCAGAAAACTGTGGAAGAATTCCTGAAGATTATCAGTTAGGTACGCTTCCAAAACTTTATCGGATGTGGAAAAACGGTACGCTCAAACCGAGCGTGAGGCTTTAGCACTTGTATGGGCATCTGAAAAGTTTCATAACTATTTTTACGGGAAATTTGTCCTGCTTATTACGGATCACAAACCCTTGGTAACGATATTCGGAGATAGGGCCAAGCCGTGTGTACGCCTAGAAAGATTGAAGCTTCGTCTTATGCCGTATAAGTACAAAGTAATATAGATACAGTGGATACTCCACCGACACAGAGACAACCTGCCAATACAACCGCAGCACCCCCAGACACCCAGCAACAGCAGCTTCTACAGGAACGACGATACCAACAGCACGCGACCGGATGCAACGCAAGCATCTTGACACGCTCAGCAACAGCAACACTTACAGGAACAACATGTTGGTCAGCATTTAGCTTAGTAAGCAGATATAGTTATTAAATAGAACCAGATAGGGTTTTGGTCGGTTAGTTATAATTAAGAAGTGTTAGATTAAGCATTGAGTGGTTTCCTAAATAAGTTGTTTTTGTTTAAACCTCGACCATGACGTCGGAGTGATAATTGGCGCAGCCGTACGGAGATGGCCAAAGATTATACATTAGTGAAATAACAGTGGAAAATAGGTGAATAATAACCACCCGTGTAGCGGTCCCGCAGAGGAACTTCTAGAAGCATCCAACGCATCGGTGACTGAAGGCAGCAGCCGTCACATGAAATGAGGACCCCCCGCCACTAATACACCTGGAGCACCAGCATCGTTGGCCGGAACCTAAATAAACCGTAAGTAATTTTATTTTTTTTTTCCCACTCCACAAAAATTACTTGCGAGGAGATTTGCGTACTACCAGATAGGCGCACAATCTCTACAAGTAATCGTACTACCAGATAGACGATTATCTTGTCGCAACTTGGTTCACTATCAGATAGAAACCAAGTCAAGTCCCTTCCCCACGAGTAATCGGACTACCAGATAGACTATTCCCTCGTTGCAACTTGGTTTACTACCAGATAGAAACCAAGCCAAGTCGTTTCCCCACGGCAACTAATGCCAAAAATAAAAACTTCTCTCAAGAAAGCTCGCGAGCTCCTGCGACCGAAAGTAAAAAACATCGAAAGCAGCTCCGACTCGTAAAGTAGCAGTGATAATTCGGAAGAATACGCACACGTACCGATTAAAAACCTACTACTTCCCATTGAAAGCCTATGGCTGAGTTCGGAAACCAGAACAACCCACTGCACGGTGTTTCGCGAAAACCCATTAATGAGTATAAAAATACCCATTTCCGCTAAAAGTGCCCCTCCTCATTTAATGGGTAAACTATGGTTTACTCATAAATGGGTAATTGGGTGGTCTGTTAATAAATGGGTGTTTTTTCACCCATTTTCTTAAATTGTGTTTACCATAAAATGGGTGATAGTTACAAATGGATTATGCAAGCGCTTGGTTATTTGTCCTCGTTGATTTAAAAAAAAAATCTAATAGGGGAAACGCTCCTATAGTTGCGGTACGTTAGAAGCGTTAGGTTCCTATAGTTGTGTATGGAGTCTCCATACACAACTATAGGAACCTAACGCTTCTAACGTACCGCAACTATAGGAGCGTTTACCCTACATTGAAAATAAATGCAGGTGTTCCGCTCAAATTTTACACGAAACATTATGATACCCATCCCACTGCGTCCTAGCAAGAAGTACGGTCGACTTGTTTTGCGCTCCGTTGTTTTGGAAGTTTTTTTGGTATTCGCTTGATATAAATTATCAGTTTTTTTTTCTCACTAAGTGACTCCTGGCATAGTTCCCGGTAAATTGATCGAAAAGTGAGTTTTGTTTTTAGTAGAAAGTGTCATTTTCGGAAAGATTAATCCGTGCTATTGGAAATTCGCAAACAAATTTGGGCATCATCGTTGCGTGGTCACGCATACGCGCTTACGCATACCCGCTCACGTATCATCATCATCGAGTGTGAGCACCCGTTTCTACATCTTCATCGTTCATCAATCATCGTGCGCCTGTGTGCGCTGAGTGCCGCGCCTCGATCAAGTGCACCACTGCGAAGGTCATCCACGCTGCGCGTCGCTTCCCAGTCATCTGTGTAAACGCCTACACATATAACGCTCGGTGGTAGTAGTATAGGATTATCAGATAAGTTTTTGTTTTTTTCTTGTTTCTTTTACTCCCCCATTCGTTAAATTTTCATTTTGTATTTCTGTGTTTGTAGTGTTTTCTGTGTATTGTGTCTGTGCGTTCAGTGGGAGAGCGTTTTGCGCTCCCACTAGTTGAACAAAATGGATGTTTTGTCAGAAGACGACATGGATGACCATTCATCTCAGAAAAATGATGATGTCATCCATGGTTCGTCGTCTCAGTCTGACAATGGGCAGGCTGAGAAAAGCTCCAGATTGCGGGCCTACCCGAATGACTCGACTGGCCCATGGGTTGTCTATTTTCAGCCCAAAAACAAACCCTTGAATGTTGTTCAGATATCTGATGATCTGACAAAGCGATTCTCTGCCGTGACCGAAATAACGAAGGTTAGGCACAACAAACTTCGTGTGACCGTCGCTAACCTGAAACAGGCCAATGAAATTGCTGTTTCCCAATTTTTCACGCTGGAATATAGGGTGTACATTCCAGCCTCTGATGTGGAGATCGAAGGCGTGGTCACTGAGGTGAGTCTGAACCCCGAGATACTGGAGAAGCAAGCGATTGGCCGATTCAAAAACCCCTTGCTTCCTCCGGTAAAGATACTGGCCGTTCATAGAATGAAGTCAGTATCGCTCAGCGAGGGTTAAAAGAGTTTTACCCCCACAGACTCGTTTCGGGTGACCTTTTCTGGATCTGCCCTTCCTCAATACATCGAGCTGGGAAAACTTCGTCTTCCTGTGCGGTTGTTTGTACCTCGGGTCATGAACTGTCAGAAATGTAAGCGGTTGGGACATACGGCCTCCCACTGCGGCAACAAGGCACGCTGCTCCACATGCGGGGAGAAGCATGAGGATGGCGCCTGCGCAGCTACTGCACCAAAATGCGTGTACTGCAACGGAAATCCTCCTCATGCTCTCTCATCGTGCCCGGCGTACAAACAGCTCGGGGACAAAATGAAACGCTCCCTTAAGGAACGTTCCAGGCGGTCTTTTGCAGAAATGCTTAAGACAGCCACGCCATCGACCAATGACAAAAATCCCTTTTCTCTTTTGTCAGATGACGAGACTGACTCTGACTTGGCTGAGGAGGGAACTTCTTTCCGTTTTTCTGCACGACAACGAAAACGCATCCGTTCGCGGAAAGTTGACAATCAAGATGCTCAAATCAGCTTGCCCAAATCAAGGAGTGGTGGAAAAAAGGAGACTTCTACTCTTCCTGGATTCCGCAGAACTGACTATACCCAGGATTTTCCACCTCTTCCGGGAACATCCAAAACCCCTGATGCCCCAATTTTAAGAACAGAAACCCCTTCTTCATCTGGGCTGTTCTCATTTGATGACATTGTGGACGGTATTCTCAAATACCTCAACATTTCTGATCCTCTGAAAAGCATTGTCCTCACATTGCTTCCCACTGTGAAATCCTTCTTGAAGCAATTGACTTCAAAATGGCCCCTTCTTGCAGCTATCATCTCCTTCGATGGATAATTTTCCAAACGAGGTCGGGGATTTGATCACTGTTCTACAGTGGAATTGTCGAAGTCTTATTCCGAAATTAGATTCGTTCAAGTATTTAGTCCATATCAATAATTGCGATGCATTTGCCTTCTGTGAAACATGGCTCTCTTCAGAAATTGATCTCCCTTTTTACGATTTTAACATTATTCGATTGGATCGTGAGGATTCACGTGGAGGAGGGGTACTTTTGGGGATCAAAAAGTGCCATTCCTTCTATAGAGTGAATCTTCCCGAATTCCCCGGTATTGAAGTTGTCGCATGTCAGGCTACCATTAAAGGTAAGAGCCTTTGTATTGCTTCTGTATATATTGCTCCTAGAGTCTCTGTAAATCGCAAACAACTTTTCGACATATGTGCGGTACTTCCCGCTCCATGGTTGATCATGGGAGATTTTAACTCCCACGGTACAGGCTGGGGGGAGCTGTACGATGATAACCGTTCTACTTTGATTTATGATCTCTGCGACAAATTCAACATGACAATACTTAACAATGGAGAAGTAACACGTTTGGCTGGTCCATCCTCGAATGGTAGCAGATTAGACCTCACCTTTTGCTCCAACTCACTATCGTTGGATTGCACTTGGCATGTAATCCAGGATCCGCACGGTAGTGATCATTTGCCGATCAAAATTTCGATTGCCAGTGAGTTCAACTCGTCAGAATCCGTTAACGTCGCGTATGATCTATCCCGTAACATCGATTGGACTAAGTTCCAATCCGCGATAGACGATACAGTATCGTCAGTGGAAGAGCTTCCGCCGTTGGAGGAATATAATTTCCTCTCTAATCTCATCGTCGACAGCGCACTTCAAGCTCAAACACGACCGGTGCCGCGATCGTCAATCCGTAAGAAAACACCATCGCTCTGGTGGGATCAACAATGCACGGAGGTTTACCGTAAAAAGTCCGACGCGTTTAAACTTTTTCGGAAACGCGGAACACGCGAGCATTTCGATGCATACACATCTCTTGAACGCGAACTCAAGAGCCTCATCAAGGCCAAAAAACGAGGTTACTGGCGGCAGTTTGTAGACGGATTGTCGCGCGAAACGTCTATGAATACGCTTTGGAGTACGGCGCGAAGAATGCGTATCCGGTCTACTAACACCGAAAGCGAGGAATACTCGGATCGATGGATTCTTAAATTCGCGTGAAAAGTGTGTTCGGATTCCGTGCCGTCGCAGTTGGTTCCTTCGCTCTCCTTTCGTGTGGCAATTCTGCCCCGGGATCTGATAGAATCAAGTTCAACTTGCTGAAAAACCTCCCAGACGTCGCTAAGAGACGCATGTTGAACTTGTACAATCAGTTTTTGGAGCTCAATATTGTTCCCGACGATTGGAGACGAGTAAGGGTGATAGCCATTTAAAAGCCTGATAAACCCGCGTTGGATCACAATTCGTATCGGCCCATCGCGATGCTGTCGTGTATTCGGATATTGATGGAGAAAATGATCCTTTTTCGCCTCGACAAATGGGTTGAGACGAACCACCTTCTTTCAGATACTAAATTTGGTTTCCGTAGGGGTAAGGGAACGAACGACTGTCTCGCGTTGCTTTCCTCGGAAATTCAGTTAGCTGTTGCTAAGAAAGAGCAAATGGCTTCTGTGTTCTTGGATATCAAGGGGGCTTTTGATTCAGTATCCGTTGAAGTTCTTTCAGAGAAACTCCACGCTTGTGGATTGTCTCCATTAATGAATAATTTTTTGTACAATTTGCTGTCAGAAGTGAAGTCAGATCACATTTTTATGATTCCCTTCGGGCTCGAGGTAGACAACCTAATGTTCCAGTTCGGGATATTTTGGCTAGACGCGATCTGGAGTTTATGGAACTCATATATGTTTACTTTAAGGATATTAACCTTAGATTGTAATTTTGATTAACCTTGTGTTTAGTTTGTATTTTGTACGCGTGGGTTTTTTTTCAATGTTTGTTTTCAAGATGAATAGAAATAATTTCATGCTTTAAGATAAATTAAATAGTTGTATCGTAAACCACATTTCAAACCTCCTTCATCCCTTTTCCCATCCAAAAAATTGTAAATCTCCACTAACCTCGAGACAACCGCGAGTACTCGGTCCAGTTCCTTTAACTTTAAATTTAAGACAGTAATAATGTATAACGCAAAGGATAACTCGGCTCTGTAAAGTTTATTCGATTGAGCCTGTACAAATAAAGTAATTATAAAAAAAAAAACAAATTATGATACCATATTGGATAATTTCTATTGACTTATCCATAAGCCTCTCCAACGTTTCGGATCTAACATTTTCCTGAGATCGTCTATTTTCGCTAAATATGATGCGGACAGTAACTGTTTACATTCCCAATGAATCGGTGACGAAAATTAGACGATGAAATTTCGAAGTGTTTTTTAACCCATTAGTGGGTAAAAATATACCCATTATTCAAACGTGAACTGATTCTTTAAATGGGTATTTTTTCACCCATTTTATGATTTCATGGTTTGAAAATGGGTATTTTTTTTACCCATTAATAGGTTTTCGCGAAACACTGTGTGGATACCATAGCACGCCAGATGGAGAGCATGGTGCAAACATACAACCATAAACAAGCTTGCTGCAAAACAGATTCAGTATGAGAATCAAATTCAAAACAATGTCGCATCGCCTAGCCGACTCAGCGACACCGGTAATACGAGAACGAATCCCCGAACCTATCAAAATTCTACCTACGTTTAATGGCAATAAAAAACAATTAAACTGGTGGCTCGAAACAGCAGAAAAAACCTTACAAAATTTTGAACCTTTAGTATCACCTGAAATCTTTCAAATTTACCTCACTACAGTGAGCAACAAAATTGAAGGACACGCCAAAGATGTGCTTTGCACAAATGGCAACCCGAAAACATATGAAGAAATCAAACAAATTTTGATTTCTGCTCTGGAGGACAAGCAATACTTGTCAATAATTGTCAGTTATGGCATAACAAGATGGACGGTAGTCTTAATAAACACTATCAACGAACAAAACAATTCGTTCACAATATAAAATCATGTTCTAAGCAGAATCCAAAATATAACGATTACTGGGAGGCAATCAACGATTTTATTGACGATTACAGCCTAGCTGCGTTCGTAAGTGGGTTGCAAAAACCATACTTCGGTTACGTACTGGCTGCCGAGCCCAAAAACATCGAAAGCGCATACGCTTTCATCTGTAAATCCGCCTCGAACGAGTCTAACCGCGAAATGACTCTTAATCATCAAATCAGAAGAGACAACCAAGATAAGCACCATGGTAAACATGATTACAACAAAAAACCATTTGAAAATCAAATTAAACCAAAATCTGATAAAACATTCCCTAAACCGGAAACCATGGAGATTGACAAATCTACTCGGAGCCGACTCACTCTCAACAGAAATAATACAAATTATCAAGAAACCCGATCATAAAATGAAGAGGAAGAAGAACTTCCAGATACAATTTTTTGCATGCTGGACGGATCAGATTCAAAAACTTTAAACACGATTTTTTTGCCATTTATTTACAGGTTAACAGGTTCTTAAAATCTTCATAGATACCGGTTCCAACAAAAATCTTCTTCAACCAAGCATATTGGAAAAGACAATACTTCTGAAAAATAAACATTCTAATAGCTTAAAAGGGAATTAAAACATACTGGCTAAAGGGAACGCAAAATTACTTGCACCAGACCTCCCGGAACTTACATTTTACGAACTCGATTTTCACCCGACGTTCGATGGCCTAATCGGCACAGAATTTTTATAGGAACATAAAGCAAAAATTGACTATGATAACGAGAATATTTATAATTAATATTAATAATAAAACAATACGATTTTTCAAACATTCCATAAAAAGGAAAAATCTATTAACCACATAGTCACACTAGAGAGCAACAGAAACGGTGAATGTGGAAGAACCTTCTAAACTCTATAAAAATGTTATTATTGAACCCGGCATCTACAAAGCAGAAAACAACCAAACCTCCTTCTTAGTCAGGACCAGGGACAAAAAACAAATAATAAACATAACAGTGAACAACTTAGAAACAAAAGACAACAATGAAACCCATATCGAAAATATTAACCAAATTGAAAAACTTATCAGAACAGAAAATCTGTCTAATTTCGAGAAACAATCCCTTCTTCAACTGGTCTGCAAACATAATAATGTTATCTTAAAAGAAAACGAAGAGTTGACTTCTATAACAAAAATCAAACATAAAATTCAAACTTCACTTGAACAACCAATTTATACGAAAACATACAGGTATCCACATGCCCACAAACAAACGGTGAAAAAGCCGATTGAAGATATGCTAGAAAACGGCATAATTACGCATTCTGACTCGCCTTGGAACGCTCCTATATGGGTGGTACCCAAAAAAGCAGATGCTTCCGGGAAAAAGAAATTTCGTGTAGTCATCGACTATACGAAGTTAAACGAAATAACCGTAAATGAAAAATTTCCCATTACGCAAATCGAAGATATTTTAGACAACCTGGGAAAGTCAATTTACTTTTCGACCCTCGATCTCAAATCTGGGTTTCACCAGATAGAGATGGATGCGAACTCTAGGCAGAAAACTGCACTTAGCACAGACCTAGGACATTATGAATTTTTGAGGATGTTTTACGGTCTCAAAAATGTTCCAGCAACGTTCAAAGAGCTATGAATTCATTTCTCGGAGAGCTCTTCAGAACAGTATGCTATGTTTATTTAGATGATGTGATCATATTTGGTAAATCATTAAGAGAACACATCAAAAACTAAGGAAAAGTTTTGGAAAGGCTAGAAAACGCCAACCTTAAAATACAACTCGAAAAATGCGAGTTTATGAAGAAAAACTGTGAGTTTCTTGGACACATAGTTAGGGAGTCAAACCGAACCCCGAAAAAATAAAAGAAATCCAAACATGGAAATTGCCAACCACAGAGAAGCAAATTAAACAATTTTTAGGACTAGTAGGTTACTACCGAAAGTTCACACGAGATTATGCAAAATTAACAAAGGCCATGACCAAATACCTGAAAAAAGATATAAAAGTGAACACGAATGATACAGAATTTATAAAGTCGTTTGAAAAATGCAAAAACATTCTTATTTCAGACACTATATTAGCTTACCCAGATTATTTCAAACCATTCGTACTGACGACAGATGCGTCCAATAACGTACTAGGGGCAGTACTGTCACAAATAAATGAAAGCATTCGCCTCGAGAACTCTCAATAAACATGAGACAAACTACTCGAAGACAGAGAAAGAGGCCTTAGCTATTATTTGGACCATAGAAAAAATTAAACCGTATCTCTACGACAATAAATTTACTCTAGTAACTGATCACAAACCTTAAGTTTTCATAAAAAATTCCAATAAAAATGCAAAACTTATTAGATGGAGACTAGAGCTTGAAAATTATGATTATTCGGTAAGCTACAAAACTGGCAAGACAAATGGAGTTGCAGCTGCCCTTAGCAGGAAAGTGGAAACAAACGTAAACGAAATTTCAGAACTTTCGGACGCAGAAACAGTTCACTCCACATGAAGCTCTCAAGAATTTTTTATCCACTTTACGGAAAGACCTATTGGCGTTGACGGCACCGTCGAAAAATTTGCTCTTCCAGTAAATTTAGACAGTTTCTTATGGGAATTGTCGATGGAGTAAAAGGATAGTACAAAGTCCGCCATGTTTCACGCACAGTTTGACGTTTGCTTATGAATTTTCTCATAGGAGTAAAGAGCTACAGAGTCGCCGTCAACGCCAATAAATAATTATATGAACCAGATCATCTTTTGACTGACCACATGTAATTCCGAAGTTGTGCAAAATATGTATATTTCCACGCTATAAGAGAAATATTATTTGCTGTAACGCTATAAGAGAAATATTATTTGCTGTAGCGATTATACAACTGATAAAATCACCGACTTTCTTAAGAGATATTGGAATGGCAGATAGACGGGCCTTTGAGGCGAACCAGTCTCAGGCTGAAAGTCTCCTTAATAAAGATAAATCAATCAATCAACAGACGGCCATACACGCACCAGAAAGCCTATTTAACTTGATACAAGAGGATTATAAAGAACATTTTTCACATGCTCACCTAGTAATTACCCAAAACATGGTGGAAGACGTCACATCTCCAGAACGTCAAGACAAAGTTGAGCATGATAGAGCACACCGGGGCATTCAGGAAATAGAACAGCAAATAAAGAGATCTTATTTCTTCCCAGAAATGGTCAAGAAGATTAGACAATTCAATAATGCATGCGATATCTGTTCAGCACACAAGTATGACCGCAAGCCATACAACAAACAAATTTCCCCGCGACCTATTGAGACAGCACCATTTCACAGAATTCACATGGACATGTTTGGAATGGACAAAAATAGCTACTTGACAATTATTTGCACCTTTTCGAAACATCTCCAAATAGAAATACGTAATACTGTTGATATCCAAACAGCTTTGAGTCAGTATGTTTCTAATTTTGCCATACAACGAACCATAGATTTTTCATCCTCATCGGAATCTAATGGGCAAATTGAGAAAACCTATAGCAGTCTGATAGAGATGTTCAACATAAATAGACATAAATTCCCAGGAAACACATCCGACCAGATAATGAATACACTCAGGTCTTTTTTTACACGGGGGATACGTACCGTGTAAAAAAAACCTACGAGATTTTGATTTTTCGCATGCTCAAACGTTTTTAAAAAATCGGATTTTGATGCCATTTGTAATTAAAGCATGGTATGGTCCATATTTACACCAAAAATTGTGATTTTATTTAAGTATGCCATTCGATTACAAATAGCTTCAAACGGATAATGTGATTGGAATCAAGTCGATAGGTTGTATTGTTGTCGAGAAATCGTTAAAAACGTACCGTGTAAATCGTGGAAAACCGTGTAAAAAAAAAAACGTGTAAAAAAAAACCGCGTAAAAAAACCGTGTAAAAAAAGACTTCAGTGTATAATAGTGGCTTTATACAATAACACAGTATACACACTTAGAAATTATCGCCGACTTCCGTAATTTTTACCGAAATCTGAATAGCTGAACTGTTCGATAAAATTTATGCAATTAAATTCAATTGCTTTTCAGCTACTTTGAAACTAAATCTCCACTAAAATGACAAGATTTGATCATTTAAATAAGGTTGAACATGTTTTTAAATTATTTTCAAATTCAATAGCCTTTAAAATGAAGGTAAAAGTTTTACCGAACGTTCAGCTGTTCTGATTTTGGTAAAATTTACCGAACACGGAACCAAAATCTTAGTGTCTACTCCGCTACAAGATTTATCCCGAACGAAGTCATTTATAATAGATGAAACATAATAAATTCTACCGAAATAGACGAAAATTCTCAAAGAATTTTCGATCAAGTTAAAGAAAACACAAACAAAAATGTAACGTTAAAACGACAAAAAGGAAATTCCCCGACAATTAGAGAAGGTGACAAAATTTTCATGAAAAAGATGATCCGGAAAAAATTAGATTCACAGCAAAATGTATCGAAAATAATGACCGGACAGTAAAAATACCCTGAAATGTGAAATGAAATAAGAATAAAATAAAAATATTGAAAAAATAACCTCTTCGATTTTTCATTTCAGAAAACCATTCCATTCCAACCAATTTGTTACGGTGTTACAAGAATATAATTACATTAAAATTAAATTTAAGAAAAACACATTTGAATTCAAATATATATATCTAAATGATACCCTCGAAAACTAAAGCTAAAGCTAAAAAAATATTCATTGCCGTTCATAGGGGGATACAGGCAACCAATAAAAAACGAACACGTCCCCGCGATAGAATTTTCAATAGAAGCCATAGGAAGCTTCATGATAAAATTCCTAGCATCGGTCTCAGTCCGGTTTAGTCAATTCGCATGAAAGGGTGTTCGGAGTTAAGAAAGTAGTGAAGAATAGAATACAGACGTAACGCCGGCAAAGTCATCGCATGTCTCCCGCCACCCACCAGTCATCAACCAAAGCCACAGTCACCGAGAAAACTACAAGAATCAGGTGATGTACTAGAAGGGGATAGTAAAGAGAAGATGAACCATACGAAATGGACTAGAGTATGTTAGGCTAGGGAAAATAAATGCAGGCAAAACCGATACTGTGTCTTGGCGTCTTGGGCCATGAAAGTAATTTTATTGGTTTATTTTAAAAATATCGAAGTGACTTGATGTTCGGAAGTGAACGTTTATCAGAGTCTCATCGGGCATACGTAACATCGCGACTTTGCGACAGCTTAGCTGTCTGGCGCGGAAGCAAAGATCGTTTTTGTTGTGCTTCCACGCTTGTTATAAATTCATTTGAAACAAAACAGCATCGTGGACATCATAAACATTTTTTAAATGACAAATAATTAAAAACACACCCCATTTTCTTTTTAGGAAAAACATACCATTAGATGAGAAACACTTTAACAAGGAAGACGCTCTTGTCACTACAAACCAACCCGAGAATCAGTTATCAACGACACTAAGTGATTATTAAATTTGGGAATACCTGAACAAAGAGGAAAATGGAATAATCATTAAGAGTAACTATTTAGATTGAGTATAATAATTATTACAATAATATTGCTTCACAAAATTAATTAGTTGAAGGAAAAGCACCATCTAGGAAGTAATCATGCTTATCATTCGATCCGTATTTATTATGTCATTACTTTTCCCACTATCCCAAGTACATAAATCAACTATTAGAAACCTACATGCAGAACCATTATTGTTGTTAAAACAAAAAGATTGCAGAATACAGAAATCTATCATGAAAATTATACATCCAATTAATCTTACGTCTATATAAACAGAGGTAATACGGATCGTTAAATTAGCTAATCAGTTAGGCCAATCTTTTCAGATTTCTCAGTTAACTATACATAAAAGCCGAATGTTGATCAACAATCTTCGACAGCTAAAACCAGCCCACCAAAGGAGAATACGACGTTGGGACGCTATCGGAAAGACTTGGAAATGGTTAGCAAGGTACTCCAGACGCGGACGACCTGTGGACAAGGTTGCAAATACTCATTTCAGCTTAAACAATGTTTTTCTAAATTATGAAATAATTAGATGCCATGATCAAATTTTGAATTGGTAGGATACAAGAAGAGGTTGCAAAGAATGTGTTTGACATATTAAACCTGTTTATTTCACTTCATGAGAGTCACAATCAGCGATTTTTCACAAACTCACTCACTCACTCACTCACTCACTCAGCGATAAGAAAATCGCTGATTGTGACTCATAGAAAGCAAAATTTACAGGTTTTATGTTTCAAACGCATACTTTGTAACCTCTTCTTGTAAGTTACAAGTTAAACATGCCATCATACCATATTTTGGTTTTATTATTCCGAAAAACATTATTTTAACTGAAATGAGTATTTGCAACCTTGCCTGTGGATCATAAACAGCACCACCAATCAGCTCATAACGGAAAACAACAACCAAGAAATTATAAACCAAATGATATCCAAACGAATCGAGGGGATAACAAAAATAATCAACGAGCTCATAAGCAAACATAACATGGAAAACAAAATCCTTCTGAAGGAGTACGACGCTCTGACACTAATACTATACATAGACATTATGAACCATATCATCGAAGAGATCCAAAACACAATATTACGCACCAAAATTTCGCTCCCTAATAACAAACTATTAATACTTACAGAAATAACACTAATCGAAAAGAGGAAGCACTCGAATACGTCACACTAAAGGTTGCCATTAAGGAAAATTGTTTGCTCAATTTTCTACAAGTACCAAAACTGTACGATCAAAACGCTGAAGTTATCAAAATTATTCCTCTGATCATCAACAACTCAATCATCGCGGACGTACCAAAATATGCAGCAAAAATGAGAGAACTTTTCAGAAGGAAACAGAACTAAGCACCATCAAGGATACTTGTGTACACGCCATTATCAAATGTAAAATAATCGATACCAATATCCACGATTACCAAGGAGCATTTACAAATCTATTAATAAACTGGAATATTACTGAATAGTTCAACATTTCTACGCTGAATAACTTAGCAATCTTCAAGAAAAAACACCTGGAATTCATAAACTTGGAGCAAAGCCAACAAAGATCCTGGATCCTTAGCCTAGTTGGAAGACTATCAACAACAACAATAACCATAATCGGAATACTATTTTACATTTGTCTCCGTAGAAGGAAAGTAATAATCAAAATCAAACATCCCGGAAAAAAAAACAACCATAAGGTCGAAGACGACCTTGTTGAACCAATGACAAGAACAGTGTTGCCAGAAGGTCATTGGCGTAAGTTGGCGTTGGATTTCACTGAAGTAGCTAATGGAGCCCATCTATTTATTAGTTGTTGTTGATTACTTTTCAAGATATGCTGAAATTGAGATTATGACTTCAACCACTGCAAAGGCTACTATATTCGTTTAGAATCATGTTTTCAAGATATACCCTATGGAAATTGTATGCGAAAATGGTTCTCTTTTTGCATCAATTGAATTTGAGCAATTTTGAAAGACAAGTGGGGTTAAAATCATAAACTTGAAGGATAAAATACCTATGATTGTTCAAGCCGATCATTCGAAGGTTTATAATAATGCGAGAAAGAATATGGAGACACAAAAAGGCGGGCGAAAGAATCAAGAATTGACGTTGGAGATCATGTGGTAGTGAAAATTCTGGTGAAACGCTGCAAATTGGATACAAATTTCAATCCACAGCCTCATGTGGCTGTGAATAAAAATGGCACAGGGCTCACTCTCAAGAATGTGTCCACGGGAATAGAATTTGATCGTCACGTTAATCATGCTAAACTTTTGATTTCCAGTAATCCATGCACACCGGAAGTATAGTTTTAGAAGAAGTTCTCACTAACTCTGAAAATAAAAAACTACAATGAAAAACTAAATTATAATATAAATAAAATTAAAATCAAAAGGATGAAGAGATATAGTAGGCATATATTGATACAAATTATAATAGTAGGCCAAGCTATATATATATATGTATATATATATATATATATATTTATATAGATATTGGAGGCGAACCAGCCTAAGGC